>NC_133758.1:45753181-46056212 GCF_036562045.2 Rhinolophus sinicus
ATTTACTATAGTGTATAATCCCAATCTTTAGGACAAAACAATGCAGATTAATTTTAGGGTTCCAAGCCTTCTAGATATTTTTCTTATTTGACACTGCGTCTTCATAATCTTGCATATATGATGATGTAAAAAAGGAACACTATTAAGAACATTAATCTTTTTACTGTTGGAATAAGATGATCAAAGTGAGATCATTTTAACTAATTTCTACCATTTGAAGTGAAACCATTTGAAGCAAAGCTGGAAACCACTAACTTCCTGGACATCTGTGTCTCCCATTTTGCCCCCCAATTTTTATTTGTTAGTTGTCAGCTAAATCTTTATGTGACTGCAATATCTACTCCACAGAAGCAAATTCATCTTAGAGGTTTTCATTTTCATTGGCAAATAATTTGCAAAAATGTTGACTGTCATTCTTTAAGCCTGAAGCAAAAATGCAAGGGAATGTTTTCTACAAGTGTAATCAAGCATAACATTGTGTGATGTTTATGAGAAATTTCTAAGTAATTTGCATTTCAATGTCTCTAAATGTAAATAATTCTAATTATCCATGCTTGTATTAACCATATCCTGAAATTTATATTTGACAACTGTCAGGGAAGCGAAATGGTTGATATTTGGTTGATTAAATCATCTAACATTAACTTTTCCATAGCTAAGCACTTTGAGATACAAGTTAATTAATTTTAGCTTACTTTATTAAGAACATTTCTGTATGTATGATGATGGATGTTAACTAGACTTACGGTGGTGATCATTTTGTAATACATAAAAATATCAAATCTTCACGTTGTATCTGAAACTCACATAATGCTAGTGTTAATTATATCTAAAAAAAAAAAAAAAAGTACATTTGAAAAGATTAAGCTGCTTGACCCTTGGTTGAAACCATTTAATAGCCTCCCATTGCAAAATTTTCAGAATTCTTCATATGGCATACCACATACTGGGTTACCTGGACCCTTATTATTTCTTGTTTTATCTTAGACCACTCCTGTACCCTCTTCCCTCTCCCCACCACCAATCTCTATGTTCTAGCTACACTGGACTTCTTTTAGTTAACTTTTTTTTCTCATTCCTGCCTCTGGCCATTGTCCTTTACTGTTACCTCACCTGGAACTCAAGGAAGATTTCCTTGAGGAAGGGGCAATGAGTTTTCCCTGACCACACACTTCATGGATGCCCTACAGTCCTAACGCTTCTCTTTATGAAGCACTTGTAACCACTGTAAACAATTATATGCATAAGCATTAAAAAAAAAAAAAAAGTCTGAGGGGGCGGCTGGTTGGCTCTGTTGGTTAGAGCACGAGCTCTGAACAACAAGGTTGCTGGTTCAATTCCCACATGGGATGGGATGGTGGGCTGAGCCTCCTGCAACTAAAGATTGAAAACGGCGACTGGACTTGGAGCTGAGCTGCGCCCTCCATAACTAGATTGAAGGACAATGACTTGGAGTTGATGGGCCCTGGAGAAACACACTGTTCCCCAATTGAAAAAAAAAAAAAAAGATTACAAAAAAGACAAAAAGAAAAAGAAAGCAGATTATCTGCTTCTTGAAGTCATGGCAGAGCCTGGGTCTGTGTTATTGTTGTGTCCTCAGACTCCTGAGGACACAATAGGTGCTAAATAAAGGCTTAATAACTAAGGGAAGGAATTCTTAATTCTACCTATTCTTAAATTGGCAATTCATGCTTTCCTGATTCTTGGCTGTACTTCAGCAGAAAGGATAATTATGTCATGAAAGTTAATTATTGAAGTCTGAGATGGAGCCAGTTATTTTCATTAAGGGAGAAAATAGATTTTGAACTTGAATTCTCCAGGAGCTAGCTTTCTAAACTAGTATTTGATCCCACACATAGCTATGCATAATGGGAATGTAATCTGTAAGAGATCCTAAACAGATATAGTCTCAATAAAGTAATTCCATTTTTTATTTTTTAGAATCTATTTTAAACAAATAATCATAGATGCTTTTACCCTTGTCCCCATAGTCTATTCCTAGCAGAACAACAAGAATAATTCTTTAAAAACTGAGATCATGTAACCCGTTTGCTAATAACCTGAAATGTCTCCTATTTCACTTAAAGTAGAAGCCAAATTTTTCCAATTGCCAGCAAAGTTCTGCATAATTCACGTTATTTATGAATTTCATGTTATTTTTTCTTCAGAATTTTCTATAATGCAGCATTTTTTTGTTCAGGAAAAACAAAAGCGTTATTAAAAAGAGAACAGTGACATTCAGAAAGGAGCGTTGGAAAGTTAATATTCTGTTTCTTTTACATTAAAAATCAATCACAAAGATTCCAATTTTTCTGGAAGATTTTTTCTTTTTTTTAATGGGAAAGCATGGTCACCATTATTTAGTCACTCAATTGCTGATTCGAAACACACACACACTAGAAAAAAATTTGACTTCTACATTTCTGCTCCTTAAAAGTTACTGAGAACTAGATAATACCAGGGAGTATAAGAATTAGAGACCACACACTACTAAGAACTAGTTCTTATTCTGCATTTCTTTTGAAGTCATTGTGTTCTCCTGTTTTGGCTCAATTTCAAGCTGCTTATCAATAGTGTAACAAGCTCATCTCCCACATCAGGGCAGGGTAAATATGGAGAAGCTGGAAGAACTTACTTTAAACCCACTCATTTTCTTGTAGTTCTTACTTCCTCACCATCTTCCAGGTGAGTTCTCACTGTCTCTAATGCTATGCTTGGGCAAGCCCTTATGTCCTCTTGTTTGGGTGCTTTCAGTTATATTCCAACTGGTCTTTATGTTTCCTGTCTTTTTCCTCTCTAGTTCATTCTCCATAAGAGTGGCTTTCTTACCTAAAAACAGTTAATAGCTCTCTACTGCCAAAAGAAAGTTCAAGGCCCATCTCTGTCTAGATTCAGCCTCTTCCATCACTTCCTCCATGCACCCCATTCTTTGGCTTCACTCTGTCCTTCACACATCATATACTTCTGTGCCTTCACTCTTCTGCATGTGCTACCCTCTCAGCCTGGAAATCCTTCCCCAATTTTCAATGTGAACAGTTTCTTTTCACTTTCTGGGCTTAATTTACTGCCTTTTACAGTGAAGCCTTCCCAATCCCCTTTAGGCACATATCTATCCTCCTATTGCATTCTTTAACACTCTGCATATGTCTGTATGGCCCTAATTACACAAAATGTGAATTATTTATATTTCTGCTGCCCTTAGTGAGCTGTGCACTCCACTAGAGCATTGCTCCCATTGGTTATCTTACAGTATTGCTTTTTAGAAGTATTAATTGATAGAAAATCCCTGTTGGTAGGATAATCATAAACAGAGATAAATTCTAGTAAAAAGCTATTATATTAACAATTGTTAGTACAAAATTGTTGTTTTGATGAAGAAGAGAATGATTACAATTAAGGTGCTGCCATCACCATTATCACTATCATCTTCACCACCTCCATCATCATCACCTTCTCCATCATGATGTTCCCCATTACCACCTTCACCATCTCCATTATCAATACCTCCACTATCTCCATCTCTGTCCACTATCACCACTTCCACTATCACTTCCACCATCACTACCTCTACCATCACTGTCTCCACCACCATTTTTACCACAATCACCTCCAATATCTCTACCACCGCACCATCATCACCTCCACTACCTCCACCTTTCCTACCTCCACTACTTCCATCACTTCTATCATTTCCACCAAGTCCACCACTATTATCATCTCCACCCATTAGTATTTATTGAGCACTGCCAAGTACCAGACACAGGGTTAACTTTTATATGCATGATCTCATTTCATCTCCACAATTTGAATAAAGCAGAATACTATGGTGTGAATATTTGTGTCCCCCTAAAACTCACATCTTGGAATCCTAATGTTCAAAGTGATAGTCTTAGGAGGTGGGGCCTTTAGGAGGTGATTCGTTTATGAAGTTGGAGCCTTGGGGAACAGGATTAGTGCCCTTATAAAAGAGGCCCCAGAAAGCTCCCTTGGTCCTTCTGCCATGTGAAGTTACATATGAGGCCATTTATAAACTAGGAAGCAGGGCCTCACCAGACATAGAACCTTAGCATGTGGGCACTCTGATCTCTGACCTTCAGCCTCCAGAAGAACTGTGAGACATAATCTGTTATGTCTGTGATATTAGGCCAGTCTGTGATATTTTGTTATAGCAAGCTGGATAAACTAAGACAAGAGAGATTAAGTAACATCCTGTGATTATATAGCTCCACGTGGAAGAGTTCGATTATAACTTGGGGCTCTCTGACCTCAGAGGCTGAGTTCTTCATTTCCAGGCAAAATGTCTCTTCCCTTCCAAATTTCTTGGGTACTCAGGCCATGCATTTTACTTCTTTTTGCTGGTCTTCTTTGAAGAAATTCAATACTGGATGCAAAACTCGGTAGACTAACTAACATTCAGCTTGCTTATTGAGTATGTGTTTTAATTAAAAAGGCACATCATAGTATGAATAATTGGTTTTAATAGTCCTCATAAAGTCTCCATTTCAAAAAACAATAACCTGATTTTTAATCTATCTTGCTTTTCATATTAAATCCAAGATATTTTATTTTCACTTTTAGATAGTAAAGCAAGGGAAAGGGTATGTAATAAACTTTTAATTTATTTTTAAGTGTATTTTTCCAGGACCCATAAGTTCCAAGTCAACTAGTTCTTTCAATCTAGTTATGGAGGGCGCAGCTCACAATGGCCCATGTGGGGATCGAACCTACAACCTTGTTGTAAGAGCTCTAACCAACCGAGCTAACTGGCTGCCTGACTACTATGTTCTTGATCATCAAACCCCATGTCTTTGCTACACAGGTCGTTTTCTCATTTTCCCCCAGGGGATTTTCACTTTTCACTTTTTCACAGAAGCTGTTGTTGACCTCCATTCTCTTATAACTATCAATATTACTTAATTCTATACTAGTTGGTCTTCCCAACATAAAAAATAGTGAGGTCTCTATAATTATAAAAGTACTTGTGTTGACATTATCATTCTTTTTGCTGTAAGAATTAACATCAACTTTTATTTCCAGAAAAACGCAGCTCTGGATTGAGGCACTTGCCACCTAGAGTCTCATGGGGAACTAAGTACAAACCACCAGGAAAGAGCATGTTATTACCATCGACAGTTTCTAATCATTCCCCACAGCTCAGTCACCCCTGTACTTAGTCCCTTGTTGATCACTACATGACACATGTGCAGCAGACATGGTAGAGTTTCTGGGAAAGTAGATAGGGCCAAGGAGCACTCTGCTGCTTTGCCTCCTTAGGAAGGTCTACAGGGACTTAAGGTGCCACTAGGGTTTTCTAACTTCTAGTAGGTTGTGGAACTATTTTCCAAGAGAAGAGTATAAAATGTGAATTATTTCCCAAAGGAATAGCTCAGCAATTCCTCACAAGAGGTCTTGGTTGAGTTGCAGAATCTTTGAGGCTTTCATATCTCTAGTTGATGGTGACTATTCATGTTCTTTGGTAGGCTAGTGGCATGACAGGTCAGACTGGCTGGAGATACTGATTTGTTATCTCTGTACAACTGTGAAAGCAGAACAGGAGCAAAACCAACCCAAAATCTCACTCCAAATTGCTTAGGGTTAAATGAAGGAAGTGACAATATGATCAGCTGTGAACTCTGCCTCAGGGCCTATCCAGGATCTAAAAATGGATGAGGAACTAGAGAGAATGGTAGTGACATCCACCGGCTTGAGGGTAGAAAAAAGTGGTACAGAGATCACAGTCTAAATTTTCTGAGAAAGTCCTGATTGTAAACATTCTATTATGTTGTCCAATGTGTTCTGTTCTTTCATCCTTAAAGCTTAGTCACTGAAAATTTAAGGGGAAAAATATGTTTTACCCACAGTAGTGTCTCCACAAACAAATGCTACCATTCACACACTTGGGTCTATGCTACCATTTCTGGTTTCCATAATCGCACTGAAAGATGAGCAGAGCAAGCTAGAAGGCCTAGTCCCAAAGGGATGAGGCTAAGTGTGGAATCACAGCTGATCTGGTGAGACTTGAAAAAGTGTGGGATTGGCTTTCTTAGTGAAAGCAGAGAGGTTGATTTCAACTCAGTTAACAGGCACAAACATCTTCAACATAAAACGGAGGCTGACCACCATTCAATTCAACCACTGTTTCCAACACCAGAATTGGGGCTATGAATTGGCATTATTCTAGAGAAATTTCAAGAGGTTTAAATGGACTTGAAAACAACACTATCTGCTATTTTTTTTAAGTTGATTTCTTAGGGTCAGAGATGATGTCTTGGAGGAATTAATCAAAAGATGTTTATCATACTGATTTGTGACCAGCAATATCTATAGGAAAAAATTTCTCTCGCTAGGATCTTCAGGGAGAAAAATTATACTTCCAGTTCCACAGACTGACACATACGCACTGTGTGATGCCAATAGAAATATGGGGAATTTTAAAAATTCAAGAGTATTTTCTTTATAACCATCTTCTTCAAAGAACTCTGATTTCCAGTTACTTTATATAATAGATGATATTTACTAAATGAAATGCTTATTTGTCTCCTCTAAAAATGGTATATAAAGTATTTAAATAAATTGATGTTGCTGGATAAATTGCAGATTCCTTATGCTTGGGTACATATTTACTTCCTTTCTTCCTTGAAATGCCAGTATGTCATTACTAGGAAACTATGGTATTTTGGAAAAAGCTCTAGATAAAGTCCAAGGCTACGTGACCAATTTTTACATATGGAGTAAAGAAGAGACATGAGAGATAGAAGTTGGACCCAATCCTCTCTAAGTTTCTATTTTTTCTAAAGATGCTAGTAATTTATGAGTCAGAGGGCCTAGATTTGAGTTGTGATTCTTCTCTAACATGGTGTTTGACTACTGTTACATTATTTTAATCTTTGTTGCCTAGTCTGTAATGAGGCAGCTACTCTAGATGAACTCAAAGTCCCTTTCAGCTGTAGAATCCTGATTCTAACTGAGGACTGGTGTGATGCGTAGATTTCTTACTGGGTTCTAGGAAAAACCCTCTTATACGGAACTCCTAGGTGCTTTCTCCATTACTCATGAGTATCGTTTGATTGAAGACTAGTGTCCAAAACTTTACAAAAATACATTGGTTTATGTTTCTTACTGAGTATTCTAACGGATAAAATATGGAGAAGATGCTGATGTCAGCTGAAATCAGGTGAGAAAAGGCCAAATATATAAAAACATCAAGACGTCAACTTAGTTTCTTTTTATAATAAACAATCCAAACTAAAAATATCAACAATATATAAGCAAGAACTGTTCTGATATAACTCTATAAAAACCAGTAGCTTTATTGAAACTTAGCCTGAGGTTTTGTGGAGAAAATACTAGATAGGAAAGCCTCCAAATCTGTTAGGAGAGAAACTTTTATTTTCTTCATCTTATTTGGGAAGATAAATGATGCATTTCAGTTCCAGAGGCCCAACTAAAAACCAAGGATGAAATAATAAGTGCATAAGTGGCTAGAGATAAACGTAGCTGCAGCTTTCCCCATATGAGGAATTTCCCCAATAATGAGGATCAGACAAAGGATTATCATCACAGAGAGGAAATGAGGCATTAAGCAAATAATTAAGGAATATTAAATCATCCCAGAGAATATTTATAAGACTGTAAAAGGCAAGCACTATTAGCCATATTGTTGAGAAATGATGAATGAAATAAAATTAGTATTTGGGAGGGAGTGGGGTATTGTGGTCTTTTATAGGTGTATGTTTTTGGCAAAGTATTTATATTTATTCTCCAAGATTCTTAATTTTTCCTCTGTAAAATGGGGCAAGTAATATTTCTCTCCCTGGTGTGACACAAGGATTAAATAAGGTCACAAATGTAAAGCACATAAGGATGTTTCTGAAACATAAAAGAGGGCAATAATTGGTGCCTATTATTATTTAAGAACAGAAACCAAAGGATGTTTGATCCAGCTGGTCAAATAACTGTATTCTATCACTGATACGAAATATATTCTTCAAGAGAAGTGACAGCTCGTTGAAACATCATATATAAACAACAGGATTAAGATGTTTTTAGTTAAGCTGTAATTTTCTTGAAAGTTGGAAATCCTCCACTTTCATTGCATGAGTCAGTTTCTCTTTCGCATGCATATCGGGAAAAGTAGTTTACACAAGATTCGATGATATACTAGAGCAGGGGTGTCAAAACTGTGGCCTGCGGGCCAACTGCGGTCCGCAATCCATTGTTAATTGGTCCGCAGCAAATTCCAAAAATATATTTCGTTTACTTAAATAAACCAGGTGAGGCAATACATACTTCACCTCCAGTGAGTGGCCCGGCTGTTTGTGTATTTTACCGCATATGGCCCTTGGTAAAAAATGTTGAAAAAAGTTTTTACACCCCTGTACTAGAGTAATGAATCATTTATGAGAAGTTGAAGAAGGACAGACAATTGGAGAGTGGGACACCCACTTCAGGGCAGTTGGAGGCCTTCTCTAAGAGATACTAGGTGTAGCCTGGGGAGAGAGTCTTCCTCTTCAGGAGAAAAATTGCTGAGATTCTAATGGAAGTGGAAAAAAAAAAATCAGAGAAAATTGTTCTAAACAAGTCACAATTTCTGATACAACTGATCACTTAAAACTGCACTAATATGTACAAGGTCATCATTAGCTGGCAACACTACAACCAAAATTATAAGAGAAGGCCACATAGTCTGCCAATTTATCTGATAAATTCAAGCAAGGATTTGCATACAGTGAAAAATGTCTAAGGATTATTTAAATGAGAAAGCTGTAAGCACAGAGTATTCCTATATTAGGTTTTTCTCTTGGTTGCCATAGTTTAACATTTGGCTTTACTTAAAAAGCACTATTTTTTTCTAAACATTGGAAATACAAATCTGAACATTGCCAAGAAGTCTGCATAACCTGGTAAATAATAGCTAAATCTTCCTCACTTCTTGATGTAGTTTTAACTTTACAAAAAGGTTCTTTTGTGAAGAAGTGGATTTGAGCATGACATATTAGCAACCAGGAGAGGAACATGAAAAAAGAACAAGGTGTATTTCTCTAGCATTCAGTGTCTCCTAGTGCAAATCCAAAGATGTCATCCTTTAGAGCCTCATTATAAGTAAACCACAAATAAAGAAACCTAGGAGGGCCTTTATATCATACAAAATAATTGCTATTTAAGGTCCTGCCATTATGGAATGGTGTAGTAGCAAGGCTTAACAAGGCAATGCTGTGTGAAGGTGTTCTTGCAAACCTGACCTTTGTGGTCAAGTGTGAGTAGAATCCTTAACAGCAGTTAGGAAGCATGGAGGAAGATTGTTTACACAACTGTTGTTTTGAGAACTATAGCAAAGCACATTACGCACAGTATTAGTAGCTTTATTTAAAGACTGTATTGTTTGTGATAGTGGTAACTATTGCATATTTGTATTCAGTCTAACATAGCATAGGGCAAATACAATGTTCCCTTATAGTAATGCCATGGATAGCAACGGAGGCTTTACACACAGGTATTTCTTTTCCTTTTGCCTTATTGGGGTCTTTACCATGGAAACAGACTTCAAGTGCCTCAGGAAGAGAAGAATTCCAGCCTAGACCAAAGAAATCATTGGTCAAGTTCTAAGAAACCTTTTAAAATCTATAAAGTAGGGTGCACACCACCCTTTCTACAAGAGTTGAGTAGGAGCATAGGGTCCTCCCCGTGGAACAGATGTCAGAGGCAATGTGGCAGGCAGAATAATGGCTTCCCCCAAAATGTCCAAGTCCTTACCCCTGGAACCTATAAATATTAGCTTATCTGGCAAAAGGGACTGCAGAAGTGATTAAGAATCTTGCCATGGGGAGAAAATTCTGGATTACCTGCGTGGCCCAAGGTGATCTTAAGGGTCCTTACAGGTGAAAAAGGGAGGCAGGAGGATCAATCAGAGTGATGCAGAGGGAGAAAGACTTGACCAGCCATTGCTGGCTTTGATAATGGAGGAAGGGACCAATAGCCAATGAACGTGGGCAGCCTCTAAGAACTGAAAAAGGCAAGGAAATGGATTCTTCCTTAGAGCCTCTAGAAGGAATGTACTAGTCCTGCCAACATTATTTTTAGCCCAGTGAGACCCATTTCGTAATTCTAACCTACCACAACTCTAAGATAATACATTTATGTTATTTTACGTCACCAAGTTTGTGATAATTTATTATGGGAAACTGATACAGTCACTCTCCCTCAAATCTTTGTGTTCAGTACGCTTTCATGTGCTTCAGCTGATAAGTGCCCAATTAGGAGGATTTTCTGATTACATTTTCTGGTTTCCACTGAATTGACTTTCATAAAACGGAAAGATGGTTTAAAAAATTAAGGATAATACTAATAATGTGAGCATATGCAAACAACATGAAAGTTGACCTGCTTTGTTTTAGCCCTTCATTAATCAGTTTATAGTGTAAACATGATTTGATAAGAAATTGGCCCCCAAATTTAGAATTATCAAGAATTATAAAGAACGTTTATTCTTAAAAATTATGAACCACGCTCTAAATAGATTAAGCTTTGAGAATATTAACTAATTACATAAAGTCACCACAATAGAAAAGTGCTTCTAGAAATACTAAAAATGTTGGAGGTTGTTGCAAGGAATGAAAAAATGACTTGTAGAAAATATTTACATAGAAAAAACTGGGGACTCCATACCAAAAATATACACACAACAAATGTTACACTAGGGAATGAAGTATGTATGGCAATTATGAAAATGACCAAAGAAAACAAATAACCAACTTATACTATTCAAAGAGAAATTCTGAGAGTGAATGAATAGCAGCTCTCTATTAGTGAGAATAATTATCCCAAACCTCAAATACTGATTTAAAATTTAGTCACAATGTAAGATAAAATTATTTTCCATCCAAAATGTATGTGGTTAATGGTTATCAACTCTAAATTTTTTGGTTCATATGAAAGAATCTGTGTGGCTTAAAATCAGACAGAGGCATGAGAGGTAAAGTAGAAATCTAACACTGTAAAGGGAAATAAAGAGAGGCTGTCCTCAGAAATGGAATAGATGCAACCCTTGGGACGTCTTGGTGACCTAAGGGAAAGATCAATGTAATTCTGAAAAGTCCTAAACAAAAAGAAAAATGTGAAATATTTGTTCATGTAAGGCTACTACAACATCTTAAAACAAACTTTAGAATGTTATAGTTGCTAATACTTGCTTTTGCCCCATTAGTTTAAGGTATTATATTTTAGGTATGTAAAAAAAATCAAAAAGACAAAACAAAACTAAAATAAGAAACAAAAATTTGTCCTACTTAAAGATGACAAACAGGCTAAGGGGCTAAGGAATGGGTTAAGGGGTAGACTGGAACGGTTTGGAAACATCTGGCAGTGTCTGCACTCCCAACTCCCTCCCCCAAGGATTCTTTACATGTTTGCACAAATCTCATCAATATGCGAGACTGTGGCCTCTTTCATCCAGCCTCCTTTCTGGACTCCAGAACCTTCCAAGGCCCTTGACTATTGACTCTACTTCAGGGAAGGATTTATGAGAAACAGATTTGATAATGGAAATGCTGCAATTTAGAACCCTGAGTTTAGCTCATTTATACCCAGGATACCTTTAGCAGGCCCCCATTTTGCCCCAGATTTCATGCATTTCCTGATATATATATATATATATATATATGTATCTGTCTCTGTAGAAAGATTTTTAAGGTCCTAATCCTGTGTTCTCTCTGTTCTTTGCACATGTTTTTGCAGACTGTAGCTCTGAACAAATGCTTACTAAATTAAAAAAGAATATTTGAAGAAGATTCTTTGTATTATTATTGTATTATTTGCAAAGCAGGATCAGTGGTTTCTGGCAGAATTTAAGTTAATTTATTTTCTTGCTCATATTAAATGCTCCAAACTGCTCCCAAACCTCAGACTATAATTGATACCCTCAAACGACAAACCTTTTCATCAGCTAGATCAACAAAGTTAGAAACCCAGCTGGCCAGATAAGCTCTATTCTCCATTTGACCTTTAATGGATTTCAGAAATGTAATTTTAGATTTCCCATCAGCCAGGGTCAGGTTGCCCTCATTTTGGTGATACTCTGAATGCCTGAAAAATAATCTCTGTCCTTGTATATATTAGACAACATGTATCATGTATCCTTTTTTAGCAGACCTATCATTTTCCTCCTCTAAACATCATCACAAAGAAGAGAAGGTAATTAACCATTTCAATGGGAAGCTGATACATGATGAGAATTGCTACCCACCTCAGCAAACCAAAATGTGGGTGATGGATATAAAGGTACATTTTCCTCTGTCTAGGATTTGGACCCACACAAATACTCCCAGGTCAATGTGGTATAGTTGTTCAAATTTTCTCAAATTGTAAGCCTTAGGGAAGACCAGTCCTGAGAGATATAAAAACATGTTCTAAGAAAAAAAAAAAGATTTTGTGGCTAAAGCAATTTAGAAAATCCTGCATCCATTAGAATTAAAGAGGTTGCTTTATTCTAGGGTTTCATGGAGTCTTTAATACATGTTAACAAGGCTGTGACTTTTTTAGAGGTTTACAACATGTGGGATATACTCAAATATATCTCAATAGGTGAGATATATATTTTTGTTTTAAAATTTTTCTCTAGAACACCTCATGAAATCCTGAAATACAGTTTGAGAAATGCTGACAAGCCTCCCCCGACCTCACTCCCCTTTTTTGGGTGAAATCCTCAGCCATGTTAAGAATTTTCAAACTCTTGGATTATTAGTGGTATCCTGAGGGCTGGGTCAGGATTTGAGTGGGTAATATCAAGGAAGGAGATATTTACTTGGCCTTGTTTTGGCTCTTGGAAAAACTTTTGGGGCCTTTGATTCTGAAGCACCATGGTCTTTGAACAGCCTAGAATGGCCTGCTATTCTCAGGATCTTTGATGGTGTGTTATAGGATGAAGTGATTGAAGTGCTCAGAGAAAGTGCATCTGATAGAAGCGCATTAGAAGAGGAGAAGAAAGTTTTAACAAGAAATGAGGAAAGGAAGTGATTGATCTTTTGGTTTCTTCATCATTCCTCAAGTATTTCTTTCTATGAGAATTTCCTTATAATATCTCTCCTTTTTTTCTCTCCCTATTTTCCCCTTCAAAGTTCCTGATTTATTAGGTTTTTTTTCATCACCAACAACATAAATAAGCTCTACATCTCATGAGACTATTCACTGAAACTAAGATTTATGGTTCAGATTACTCAGGGTGCCTGGCTTCTAATAATGTAAGGAAGAAGCAAATATAACTTAGGAAAATAAGACAGTATCGGCATGCCACACAAAACAGGATTTGTATAGATCAAAAGCACATAAGAGGGTCTGGTTTAATAGGAAACCACAAAAGCTCCACATAAAGACCATTCCTAAAAAGGAAGCTTCCTATTATATTTGGGCCAGATGATTTCCATAGTTAATAGGCTAATTTGAGAAAACATGAGTCAGATGAACAACAGAGTACTCAGAAAGGTTAAATTAACATGCGTATGGCTTTGAGCAAATAAACTTTAAAATCTTTAAATGTAATGGCCTGTATTTACATTTACTATTGTAACAATATAATGACAAACAATGGCCTAAATAATACCATATTTCTATCACATAATAATATTTTTGAAAAGGGTTGAGGAATTGATTTAATATTTCACATAAGGAAAGATAAGGAGAAAACCTTGAAAATTACATCACAGTGGCTCATATTTTTCTCTATATTTACTCAAGTCAATTTCTTTTTTCCAGTTCATCTTAATATATAAGGAGTTATCCTTAGGAGAACTCTGAGAAATTTACCAATAATTTAACATATCATCAAAACAATATCAAGGGGAAAAACAAATTTCTGGTTGCTTATAGGCTGCCTCTGGCAATGTAATTTAGCTCAAGATCAAAGGTTAAGTGCCTCTTACAAGAGGAGAGAAGCAGTCATTTCCATTATGTGTATTTTTTAGAGTTTTTATTGCTAATACAAAATGAAATGAATCACTCACTCCCCAAAAATTAATAGTTGTGTATGGACATCCAAAGCACATTATAAGAGTCAATTATAAAGTTCTTGTGGTCTGCAGAGTTCAAATACAATTTTATCATTTTGATTAGCAGTTTATTCCTTTACCAGGCACCAGAGTATCTTGTAACAATGTATGCTGTGGCCCACTCTCACTCCCATTTTACAGCGGACTACAGAGGCATCAGTTCTCCAAGGTCGCTCAGTACCTTTCCCCATTTGTTTATATTGGCGGTGGTTCAGGCGCTGGGGAGGCAAGCTGGTTTCTACAAGTGAGGGCCAGAGGATCAAGGTGGGCTGAGATCTGCATATGGCAGCTGTTTGCTAACTACTCAGCACTTAAAGCTTCAAAGCCTCTCCTGTTACACTTGTGGGGCCATGAACATTAGCTCTGAATTACTGTCAGCAACCAACCTTCTTTATTAACTTTTCTCCTCCATTAGGAAATCAACAAGCTGTGTCCCTGGAAATTCAACCAGATTCTCTAGGGTTCCAGAACTAGTGAATGAGGCAGGGCTGCTGGTGATATGGAGCTAGGACCCAGGTTACTAAGTCTGGAATTCATTATGTTCATGAGAGCCAGGCAACATGGCCGTCATGAAGCCAGCACCCCACATCACTATTAAAGGTCTTCGATTCTCTGCTTAAGGCATTCTGGGTTTCTCAATCTAAAAGCCATTATAGTTCTTTGCATTACTAATCTCAAGGAGCAGACATGAGGCAAACTATATTTTCTAACACATGATTTTTCTCTTTCCTAAATATACTAATCTGCATGTTGAAGAAATACAAAATATTTAATTATACTGTGCAGAGGCAGAAACGTGTCAGAAAACCTATTTTAATATGAAGGCAATCACTGTCAGATTAGTGGTGTAGTTTCTTATTGAATATGATTAAAAGAAAAAAGGGAAAGTCAGAGGTGGAAGGTAATTGACTCAGCCCAACTTGGTATATGATTAAACTCAGGGCCACGAATCCTCTGTGAGTTCACAGCCTAAGTCAGTGTCCCAATCCATTTCAAATGGAAGTATTTCTCTCCACTGAAAATTAGTTTATTTGAAATGGACAGAAGGGAATACACGTTGAGCAAGGAGGCTACTAGAGGGCACATTTCATCTTTGCATCTCTACTGCTCAGCAGTCCATGTTGGCACTGCTTGCGTCAACTGCTGAGGTAAGCTGATGATGGCTTTTTAGGTGTACAAACTGATCTTATCAGGGGAACAGAAAACCACATGAAGGAGAGAGAAAACCAACTTGGCCTCATGGATCTCCAGGGTGAAGGCATTCTTCATTCTGTGATGTCAGTGGGTGGGGCTTTAGTTAATGGTGAGAAGGTAGGGCAGGGGCTCTCTACTGGGGCCTCCTGAAGCAATAACACCCTTGTCATAAATCAGTAAGGACTCTGGTTTCTTAAGAATGTTCATATCATAATATGGGATGAGGAGAATGACAATGCTACAAAGTCAAATAAAATAGCAGGCTAAGGCAGAAAGAGGCTTCTAAACATACTATTTGATGAACTCTGTGCCAGCTGGCTGAGCTGGGGACACTGAGTGGTGGAGCACTGTGGCTGGCCACTTAGGCCCAGAGTAGGGAAGAGGCTGGTACAGAAAAGCTCTGAGGACTGAATCCAAGGGAAGTTTGGACTTTGAGTAATGAAGAAAAGATTCCATCTGAAGCTGTGTTGGTAAGTTTGCGAACTTAATTGTCTGATGTCGATGTTTTGGGCCCAGAGCAAAGAGGGATCAATTTCTTTAGGATAAACGATGTTTCCGCTAGAACCTGACAGGGGGACATAGGGATAATGCAGTATGATCTCAAGAATCATAGACGACTTGTGGGGTGGGTTGTGTGTGAGAGGCAGAGAGACACAGAGTTCCTGCAAGTGACTGTTTAAGATTGTAAATGTGTGTCAAGATGCCAGGGCAATGTTGAGATGCAGACATTTATGTTCTTCTCTATAGATGAGTATCCTGAGACTACCTTAAATCATAAAATAGCAGGGGTGTGTAATTGTGAGAACTTAACTGGTATGGACAGGGCTGGGAAAGATTACCCTAGAAGTCAAAACCAGGGGTGCACAATCTGTCGTCCTCTTTACATTTCCTGTGGGATGAAAACAGAAAAATTCCCATGAGGCACAGTAGACCCCTAAGGTAGAGCCTGGCAGGAGAACGGACCTTCTGTGCAGAGGTGCTCCAGAGACACTGGGCCTCCTCTTGAACCTTTTCTGGATTTGAGAACCAGTGGGATGAGGCAGGCTATAGAGGGTCTTATATGCACCATACTAGAGGTAACTAGTCTCAGCAAGGTTGCTGGTGTCTGAGCAAATCGTGTACCTGGAACAATTTAAGTAAAGCTCCATGGACAGTCAGAAAGCTCAGACCTGGAAGGACACACCTACTAGATTCGGAACAGGAAATAACTGGAAAGTCCGAGAAGTCTGTCGGCGGGTTCCTACCACTGGGGTTGAGGGGAAGGGCAGGTCAGAGAAAGGTAGGCTCTCCCTCCTGCAGCCACTCAGGTACCATTCAGCTTACCCAGGCAACAGTAAGGAATAGAGTAAGACAGAGAGTAGAGATGACAAGTCCTAGAAAAGAGTACAGGATGGGAATTTGGTCTTAGAAATAGGTAAGAAATGGACTCGCTAGAACAAAGGGAAGGGTCATTTGGGTGTTCTAAATTCCATGAAGGCAGGATAAACCCCAGAGCTCATGAAGGTATGGAGCCTGATGGGGACAAGTCCATCAGGGAAAAGAAGGAGTAGGAAGGAGGATGGGGATCCAGACACATTATAGAAATCCCGTATTCCAGATCACAGAATCTTTGAAATGGTGTAAAGGCCATGGTTCAGGATCATCAGAAATATCTGGTCCCTGGGATGGAAGTTTGGAGCTGTCCTGAGAAGGAATCAGAACTTCCTGTCAGCGAGAGACCGACTCATGTGCTTAGAGTTTTATCACATGTACTTCAAATGCTATTGGGCAGCTGTATGTTTATAGGTTGGGAAAATTGACAAGAAAGGCAGAAAACATGAGAAATATTATAAAAGGCAAATAAATGGGAAATAGACAGAGAGAGAAAACAGAGGAGAGAAATCGCCAGAACTGCTTTAAGTGTGAGACAACGTTCCTGATTTCTGATGAAGGAATGGAAATGTGAGGTGGGTATGTGTTCAGAGAGTGAGTGGCTGGTTTTCATATGTTTCCTTTTAGAAGATGGAGGGATGTTCCAAAGTTCACTAGATATGAATAAATTCCTTGTTTTCTTGACGTGTTTTAGTTGCAACAACTTCATGGAATGCATTTCAGCTGGTTTTCATTCTGTCCTCTGTGAACATACTTCGCAGCCACCAGAGGGAGACTTCACCCACCAGGTTTTAGCAGAGAGAATTCCTTTGGGGATAAATGTGCTCTATATTACACAAATTCCTCCCAAATTTGCCTTCACACACTGAGCCTCTAATCTTGACAGTTCCCAGAGCAGCAGGCATAGCTATATCTGGGCAATTATACCATTGGGAACATTAAGACTGCTTTGTAAAACCATAAGCACCCCAGAACAGATGCTTTAAAAAGCATAAAAACAAGACTGCAGTGACAGCAGTTAGGATTATGGAAGCTGAGTCACCTTGCTCCATTTCTCTACCTCGTATTGGTGAGGAGGAAGCTTTGCAGAGCCCTTGGAAAAGGCTGTGTTGTGTATATGGGGAGCTCCAGAGGTTGGCAAGATGGGCTTTGCACAGAGACCAGGCTCCCTTTGTTGCCGGGGAAGAATTCTGTTTCCCAGACTAAAGAAAAAAATAAATTTCATGACTAAGTGAGAAATGGTCTCTTTTAGGGTCCATTGCTAGATTTTATTTCAAATCTTTTCAAAACAACTTTGAATTAAAACCTCTGTGAGAACACAGTGAATCACACCCCTCTGCTTCCCAGCTATCTAACCCAGTGGCCATTAGATACCAAGATGTCATAGGTATCTTGCTTGGAGAGAAAGTACTTTTAACTTGAGCTTTATCTGTTTGTTACTGAGCTGATGTCACGGAGACTAGCTGGAATGCTTGCAATTAGAGGAAGAAATAACACCTCTAGGATTTACGAGTATTAGTATTTGCTGTCTTTTGGATATTTTTGATAGGAGACTTGTGTAAAAAGACATGACTGCTTGGGGAAGCAAATGGGGGAAACGTCAGCATTTATAACATTATATTTTGGGGTGCCAAAATTAGGTAATAATGAACATATGTGTGACTCTTCAAGGATTTATTTCTGTAGTTCAGTTCACAAAATGCAGAGTGGGAATAAATTTAATAGACAGAAATAAGAAATTCAGTTTTTTATTACAGAGAAATGCAGATGAATTGGTAGGGTTATTTTAATTTTTTGAGCCAAACAGATTTTGTTGTCATGATGACTTCAGCAAACCATCTGCAAGGCTATCTGAAAGGAATCTAAAATAAATGAAGGGGTTATTTCAGTTTACTTTTTGGAAAGAAACATTTAAAACTTTTTAGACTACTTCTCTGGAAACTTCAGGAGATGTGGGAAATGCAGTTTTGTTTTGCTCTGTATACCTCCTGGGCAGCCAGTATTGCTGCTCTGCCTGAACCATCAGCAAAGGACAGCAGGATCCAGCTTAACATAGGGCCCTGGACTTCAACACAATTCCAGACTCAAAATGCCATTTCAATATGGTGACCACATATCTTAGTGGAATTATTAACAGTGACTTTTTCACTTTCAAAAATGAGCCAGTTTGGATGACAAATTAAATGGCCACCTTACATTTAATACCAGTCCCTGCGAACACAGGATAATGAGCAGAGACAGTGTGTTTAGTCTTCACACTCCATGGATACAGGCTGTATCCCTTCCCTTCATCCTCCCTGGAAAGTTCATACAACACTTCCCTGGCCAAGACAGAAGATGATGGAAAACATGATAAAAATTCTCTTGCCCAAAGTGCTTATAGGCATGAGAACATGACTGGGCTTTGAAAATGTAAATGTTGATTCTGCACGTTAAAGCTAAAGCTGAAGGCTTGTACACGTGACATCAGTGATTTGTCGAAAGATATTGTCATATCGCTGCAGAGAGAAACTGAGGAGATGATGGAATGATTTGATACAGATCATAGAGCTGGGGCTCCCATCAGAGGAGGATGTTACCTTACTAGGGATAAGTAAACAAGAAATGTCAGGGAAGGATGAAGTACTAATGTATCCTAGCAGAAAATAGTCCCCCCAATGAGAATATGAGAGAGGTATTCATAAGGATCTAGAGGATGTTGGTACCACTGAGTTTGGGAATGGGGGATAAAAGAAATTTTGATACGAAATTTAAGAGAAGACCTGAGATCAGGAAGGGAGAAGCCAGTGTCACCATGTATTACAGATGAAGTTGTGGGTTAGCTCTGTGGGAATAAAATGGAGAAACAGGTTGCTCAAAGCCTAATTAACTAGCAAGCCAAGATCTAGCATTTGTCTGCTTGTCTCTTATTTATCCATGTGAACTTACCTATTTGAATACGGTTTATATCTTAATATTTCATGACTATGCACGTTCTCTCACTGTAACTATGTGTCAGTCAGAGCAAAGGAAAGTGGAAAGACCGGTATGCAGGTCTCGGTCTTTGGAAGAGTACTTCCTCATTTGTTCCTGATGGAGGCAGACGAAAATGAATCTAGATTACCTTATTTTCTTATAGCGATGCACTGTAATCACTGACATATTTGTCTATTCTCCTGCATTGGTTGCTGCATTTCTGGAAGGTAGGAATCATATTTTCTGTGAGGGCAAGAGCCGTATTTGTTTGATTGAAAGGGGCCTCTTAGAGCCCTTCAGTCATATTTAAGAGGTACCGTTCTTCGAAAGAACTGATGCTGAGGCTGCTGCATGACATGGTCCTTACAGTAGAGGACCCTCATGGAATGAACCTCCAGGGTGGCAATCTCTTTGAAATTCTGAATGACGAGTTCCATCTGTGAGAACACGGCAGAAATACCGTTTAGAACTAAGTGAGAAAGAACACATATGTGACAATGTAAAGCAGTGCCGTTATTGTCAGAGTTGCTAATTCACCATGTTGAAGATTATGCGGGTGATCTTCACCCATTTTCCCCGAGAAGTATTGAGGGCAGGTTAGTCATGCCTTGTTATCCCGGTGCCTAGGACTCCACCTCACTGTCAAGGCCTTGCAATGGGCACCGTGAGGGTCCCTCCCTGCTCAGGCCCCCTTCTCCAAGGGCATCTTCAGGAAGGGCAGAGGGCAAGGGGACCTGTTAGTGATGAGCATCTGGACTTAAATGGCTTTTAATTTTGCCGCCTGCTCTCCAACAAGAATGTAAATAAAAGTTTTACTATATGCAAACACAAGTGATCTAAAGCTTGTAAACGGTGATGAAACAAAAGGATACAAAAGGACTTGAATGAGTTTTCCGATGGTGATGAAACAAAAGGATACAAAAGGACTTGAATGAGTTTTCCCTTGGAGAAAAAAATACTCAAGAGCACACCTGACTGTGCTTGGAAAGGAGACTTACCCCAGACCCCTCATCGGTAACTCAGATACGGCATTTTTGAGCTTCTCTCTCTGATTTTCATCAGGTAGAAGGAAGACAGGAGAGAGGAATCAGGATTCTTTAAGTATAGTAAAGAGAAGCCTGTCTTTGAGGTGCCTTAAATCTCCTATAATCTGGTTGGATCCACTCTCTGAAGAGAATGGGACACAGAAACTTGACAAAATATATTTATTTAGTTCATTTATTTAACAAACATCTATTAAGCACTTATTAAATGTCAGCATTGGGTATACCATGATGGGAAAACAAACACAGCATCTTCTCTCAAGGTGCTCATAGAAATATATATTTACAGACATTGTTATGAAAGAAAACAACGTATAAGCAAATTCAAATCCAAGTCCAGCCTAAATAAAATTAGAAAACTGTAGTGCTGCCTAATATCCACAACAACCTCCTGAACCCCTTCATTCTGTGCTGGTCCACTCAGCCTTCTTCTATTCACCAAAAGATAGCCCTATTGAAGTCCTCCTAAGAGTCTGAAGGATGTATTTTAAAAATCCTTCCCGGGCCGGCCCGGTGGCTCAGGCGGTTAGAGCTCCATGCTCCTAACTCCAAAACCTGCTGGTTCGATTCCCACATGGGCCAGTGGGCTTTCACCCATAAGGTTGCCAGTTCAATTCCTCGACTCCCGCAAGGGATGGTGGGCTCTGCCCCCTGCAACTAAAATTGAACACGGCACCTTGAGCTGAGCTGCCGCTGAGCTCCCAGATGGCTCAGTTGGTTGGAATGCGTCCTCTCAACCACAAGGTTGCCGGTTCGACTCCCACAAGGGATGGTGGGCAGCGCCCCCTGCAACTAGAAAACGGCAACTGGACCTGCAGCTGAGCTGCGCCCTCTACAACTAAGACTGAAAGGACAACAACTTGAAGCTGAACGACACCCTCCATAACTTCTAAGATTGAAAGGACAACAACTTGACTTGGGAAAAGAGTCCTGGAAGCACACACTGTTCCCCAATAAAATCCTGTTCCCCTTCCCCAATTAAAAAAAAATCTAAAAAAATAAATTAAAAAAAATCCTTCCTTGTACACAAATCAACAGCAGTATTGAGCCAGCTCCTTTGATCTGATAAACTCCATTTGAATGTAAGCTGAACTGTTAGCACTTTTGAGCCGGAATTGAGTTCCCAACAAGACATCAGTAGAGTTGAAAGTAATTGCACATGTCAACTGTATAAAATCTTGTAGTAATTTAGGGAGACAGATTATACCAGGGTTTTCAGCCTCTTCTCAGTCTTCAGAGAACATGTACATTTGCACTGGGTCCTAGATAGTTTTGCCACAGGAAAAGCAGTGCAAAAACTGAGAATTCAGCAAATGATGTTGAAATTAAAAGTGTTGATTTTTGTGCTAGACTGAACTCCTCTGGGCAGGAATTATTTCTTATCATGTTGGTGTTCCTAGTCCCGAACTTGGGTTTGGCACACAGAAGTGTTCAGTGTTGGCTGGACTGAAGGATTAGATAATATTTGACATTCCTCTTTTCTCCTCATTCCTACCACTGCCACGCTCCCTTAATACAGAAATCACAAGTAGACAGTGTGGGTGTGGGGACAGAGCCAGGAGTGCAGTTTCCAGGCTCTCGGCCTCATGTGGAAAAGTGCTCACTTGGGTAATAAATGGCCATCAACTGTGACTGGATGGCCATCAGCTGTGGCTAGTTGGCCATCAGCTGTAACCAGTGAGCCATTGGCCAATAGTATAACTGCCGTGGCTATGCTAGCAGAAGATGGTGGCTGAGCTAGCAAGCGGAGGAGAGTCGAGTTGGTTGGCAGAAAAGCGGACAGCAGGTCGCACGTTGTGTGAATCCAGCCTCCTGTGAGACTATAGTGGTATGACTCCCCTACCTATGGCTCCATGGGTGTTCCTTTTTGGCCTAGCCATATCCTGTGTTCTTGTGAGGGGAGCGGGACCAGAGACCTCGCAGGCCACCCTGTGTGACAGGAGGAATAGGCGGTATGTTTTCTGCCTCTGGGATTCAAGGGGACTTTTCTAGGTTAGGTCCAAGTCTGCTTTCCGTTATAGATCAATACACAAACTAAAGGGCAGGTCTACTGATGGTAAGTCATGGCTATCCTTGGTAAAAAAAAGTAATATAAATGGAACTACTTTAATGTAGAGTTGGAGAACAATAACAACAACAAAAGTAAATACATAAAATGAAGTCAGAGCTGCCATCTCAGAGGAACTGCCTTGCATGTCTTAGTCCTCAAACCTAGGAAACATTAAAAAACGGCAAAATAACCCTTGGGAAGGGCCTAAAGCAATGTTGTCTCTCAAACAACTGTTTGCAAAGATAACAAGAAAGCAGAAATTATGACTACCTGATAACAACTGGAGTAAACATTAAAAACCTTGTTTAAAATTAGCATCTCTATGTTAACTTATCTGTACCTATGGAAATGCCTTCCTTCTATTGATGTAATCATTCCCCTTCCCTTTCTCATAAATACCCTTTGCTTTCACCTCCTAATCCAAACACTGTGTTTCCCCGAAAATAATACCGGGTCTTATATTAATTTTTGCTCCAAAAGATGCATTAGGGCTTGTTCAGGGATGTCATCCTGAAAAATCATGCTAGGGCTTATTTTCTGGTTAGGTTTTATTTTTAGGGAAACGTGTATTTGGGTTTCTGCCTGAATCAGTGCTTCTCAAATAGCTATTCTTTGGATCTCAGATAAATGCTTGTTGCCTTTCACTGTTAGGTTAACACTCTTCAGCCAATGAAAGGCAGCACAGATAACATTTTAAATTGCAAATTGAAATTTTCTGTAGTAGAGAAACTGATTCTTCTTGTGTGGCTAAGTTTAGGACAGACAGCTTGGGACATGGATGGGCTTGAGCTTCTCTGTGCAGTGGGCTGTCTCCATAAATACCCGAAGTTCCCTCAGTTTACACTAGGAGAGATGAACTACCATAAACCAAGAACTTCTCCAGCTGTATCTTACCTATTCTTACCAAATCCCCTATTTAGGGAAGATGATTTGAAGAGTCTGTGGCTCATGCTTCCTTTTGATGAACTGAACACTCTCACGCGCGCCTATCTTTCACTCCCACCCTATTCCACTCCACCCCCAGCTCCAGAAACTGCAGAGGGATGTGAAGTTGTTTTTTTTTTGTTGTTGTTTTTTGTTGTTTTTCTTTATCGAAAGGAGGGATGGGTTAAACAGGTTGAAAACTCTGGTCTGATGGTCTTCACATTGTTCCCAGAAAAGCTCCCATGAGTGTCAGTGTCATTAACTGTTGGGAGAAAAACACAGCTTTCTTTCACATGTTCATTCCACAGGTATTTTAAGGCATCTATTATAGATGTTGCTATTCTAAGAGCTAGAGCAAAAAGTGTCATGAAGAAAAAGAAAGCATAGCAAGGGTCAGGAGAGTGACATGGGGTGGTGCTGGGTGGCATTGACAGTACTGGGAGGAATGAAGACGGGTATGTGGGGGAGTGGAGAGGATTCCGGTAACAGGTGGCAGCAGCGCCAGAGCCTAAGGCAGAAACACGCGTGCTGTGGTTCAGAAGGTCAGGGCTCCCCATCCCATGGGTCAAGGTGACCTGGTAAGCAGCTAATGGTCCTGAGAAGGTGGTACACTCAGGTGGGAGGGCAAAACCTGGGAAGCTGTGATGGAATAAAGCCGGGAAGCACTGTGGGTGAGGGGCAACAGGAAGGCCATATGCCTGGAACATAAGAATCCAGAAAAATAACAGAAGAGGTCTGAGAGGCAGCAGTGGCCATACTGTGCAAGGCTTGGGATATACGAGATGATTTCAGCCCCTGAGTATAAGAAGGCAACATGAAAGAGTACAAAAGCAATGAGTATATCACCTACTGTTCCAGGCACTGAAATGTGATAAGAACCTGATAACTAGAAACGATAAAAGCAACAGCCTGATGCCTCACATAATGACTCCGGTGATCAAGTCTTTTATTATAAGTGAATCAGATCATATCACTATGAATTATAAAAATCAAGTTAAAAAATAGCCAGGTGAATTGGCCTGTTTATAAAATGTTTATGCCTAATTGGTTTGTCGGAACAAAAATGAAATATAAAACAAAAGAATACAAATAGCTACACAGGTGAGACGTTATAGACCAACCACCTGAAAAGTGGTTTAAGTATCCCTGTGTAATCAGCTGTGTTGACTGTAGTTAGGAATAAGACCTGAGTACATCAGACTGTGATTATCTGGTTTGTTCATACGCAGTGAGGATGGGCTGTGGAGAAGGGAGGCATATAGTAATATGTACAGTACTCTCCTCTTATCCGTGGTTTCGCTTTCTACACTTTCAGTTACCCACAGTCAACCATGGCCCAAAAACATTAAATAGAAAATTCCTGAAATAAACAACTCATAAGTTTTAAATTGTGTACCACTCTGAGGATCGTGATGGAATCTCACACCATCCTGCTCCCTCCAACCTGGGAGGTGAATCCTCCCTTTGTCCAGCGTATCCACAGTGTATGCTCCCTGCCCATTAGTCACTTTGGAGTTATCAGGTGACTGTCCCAGTATCACAGTGTTTGTGGTCAAGTAACCCTTTTTTTAATCTAATAATGGCTCCAAAATTCAAGAGTAGTAATGCTGGCAATTTGCATATGCCAAAGAGAAGCCATAAATGCTTCCTTTACATGGAAAAATATGTGTATATATAGGAAAAAACACAGTACTTATAGGGTTTGGTACTATCTGTGGTTTCAGGCATCCACTGGGGGTCTTGGAATGTATCCCCATGGCTGAGGGGGTACTACTCTACTGCACGGATTCTAAGACACTATGGTTGGGTCCTGGTTAGAAGCCTTTTTGATGAGTTCACACTGGGTCCAGGGGAAAAAAAAGATGATGGGTTAATAGTTGGAAGTTTTGGTTTTCATTCTTCTCTGCCCTAAAAGTTGAGGTTGTAACTCAAAATGGACATTTCCTAAATGGGGAATCTCACCACACTTATTGCCCTCTCAGCCCCTCTTGAGAAATGCACCCCTACCTTCATCTCTTGACTGTTCTAGGACTGGTGGGTGAGAGCGTGAACTGTAGCAAGGCTCAGAGTGGTTGTCTCTGGGGCAGCAAGCAGGCTGGACCTTGGGGGCATGGGCACTGTTAAGTGTGGGGCTTGCGCTTGGCAGCTCCCCTTTCTTGGGTCTCTGTTTCACATGGAAAAGGCCCTCGGTCTGCTGGCTATCCAGGGTTCCCCATTGGGAAGTCCTACCTGGGGCTCACGCTTCTCATTTGTGTCTGTTCACTTCCATGGGGCTCTTGTTAGACAAATGTTGGACCACCTTATTTAATCTCAGTTATTAAGAGCTGATAACTGCCAGAGGTGTTATTTTCTCCAAGTAACTAATAGGCTCTGATTTTGAGCAGGCCCGTTAAAGGAAACTAAAGTGGAGTGTCCAATGGCAGGTGGATGAGGAGCTAATTATTGACAAGCAAAGGCTTGTCAAGTCAGAGAACTGGCCCTATAATTATTCCTTTGCCTACCGCAACTTGAATTTTAGGGGTCTCCAGCAGAGAAAATGGGAAGGCAAAGAAGGTGATAACAAGTTTTAGTAAAATGCTTATGTTACCACTTTTTGCAGCTTATAGAACTACCGTGTGTGGGGACAGAGTCCCAGAGAACAGTTTCCAGGCTCTTGGCCTCACGTGGAAAGGTGCTGCCTCGGGTAGTAGATGGCTGTCAGCTGTGGCTGGTTGGCCATCAGCTGTAATCAGTTAGCCAATTAGCCACTGATATAACTGCTGCGGCTTCGTTGGTTGGTTGGTCGGTTGGTTGGCAGGCAGCAAAGCGGATGGCAGGTTGCAGGTCGTGTGGATCCAGCCTCCAGTGAGACTATAGTGCCTCCAGTGAGACTACCGTGGTATGACTCCCCTACCTATGGCTCCATGGGTGTTCCTTTTTGGCCTAGCCATATCCTGCGTTCTTATGTGGGGAGCGGGAGCAGAGACCCCGCAGGCCGCCTCTCACGACAAATGGTGCAGCAAGCAGGGTCTCCCACATGACACTGTGTTTCCCTGAAAATAAGACCAGGGTCTTATATTAATTTTTGCTCCAAAAGATGCATTAGGGCTTATGTTCAGGGGATGTCATCCTGAAAAATCATGCTAGGGCTTATTTTCTTGGTAGGTCTTATTTTTGGGGAAACACGGTATAAGTTTAAGCAGTCATACCAAAGACAGAAGCAGTTCTGTCTAAACTGGACCAGTTATCTTTTAATCAATTCACCAGTTGGAAAGCCAAACTTACAAGATCACAGAATAGTTTATAGATACTCTTTTATTTACAGGATTGTCCTTTAGATGTGCTCAGATGGATGGGGGAAGGGTAGATAGAGCGAAGGGTAGGGGGAGGATATAGGGAATATTTGCAAAAGATTCATTATTGATGCTTACAGCTGTTATTATCTTCAATTAATCCTCATAAAACAGTGCCTTCATGCCCAATCAGACACTGGCTATTGGGAGCTCTATATACACAAGGCAGAACCTGAACCACTACCAACTACAATCAGGGTTAATTTTGAATCAAGGTAATTCTATCAATTCCTCCTCTTCCTGTTTCTCTCTCACCATTCACAGATTTATCAGGTGAGCTAGACTTTGCACATCTGCAACTCCCACTCACCTTTGATTGAACTCCTGCTCACCTTTTCCAGAACATTTAATACGTCTCCAAACCTACACAAGCTGATATTAACCAGGCAAGTGAAAAGATTAGGAGCAAAGAATGATAAGGATGAGGATGGGGTAAATCCAAGATAGACGCAGTTGGAAGCATGTGGACACATAACTTAGATAGTCAAGGTTTACGCAGTAATTGGAAAGATTTGTCAAGCTGGGAAGGCTTTAATCACAAAGAGATGAGTAAATTTTCCAGTAGCTTTTTAGTAGTTAAAAGTATGAGTATGAGCAACTTGTCTTTTGGGATAAAATTAAGTCATATGGGATGGGATAGAAACATGCTCTGTGGAGGAAGAAGCAAGCAAAAAATTGGTGAATTATGCTTTTGCTTATATTTCTGTTCCCCCAATTCAGATTTTGCCTTAAGTCTTCCACTTGATCATAACCTTTAGTATGTCATAATTATGTGGTGGCCCTTCCTCTGATATGCAGTGTGACATGTGTGTAATATAGAAACACACTGCTTGTGAAACAGAGCAACAGGAAGGCCTGGAGTGCTGCCAATGTGCAGTAGGTGTGCACAGTGACATCGATGTGCCGAGCACCCACGTTTGCTCAGAGCACATTCAGAGGAAGTTCCCAGGAACCAGCATTGATCAATAAGCCTATTCATTAATGCTTCAGCTATTTGCTGGTGCCTCTTCTTCAGCGTATGTGGAAGAAGAGAGAGCTAACATACGGGAAATCCGAAAATAGAAGGGTTTGAGGCTGATTTTGAGTTATACAGGAAAACATAGGCAAGCAAGTGGGGACACTACCAACATTCTGCCCTATTCTGAAATGTCCAAATGCTTCTGGAGGTGTGGTGTTAATATCAGAAATAGCTCCTTAACTAAGAAAGCCATTTATTTGAGGACCACAAGTTCCTCAATCCCCTTTATAAAGAAAAAGCACATCATTTTTATTCAGAACCAGTTTGAGGGGAGGAGAGAAGTGTGGGTGTCCTGTTTAGTAATATAATCCTATTAAGTCTTTCTTTGGAAGCAAAACAAAACCGTACATGATTTTCTAAGACGGTTTAGGGTTTCCCCATTATGCAATTGAAATCAAGGAGAGTTATATTTAGAAAGAATCGTTACAAACTACATACAGGTTCAAACTGTCAAATGTTTTCCAACAGAGCCAAAGGTTGTGAATGAGGGGATGGAGATAAACCCCAGAAAGAAGGCTCTGAATGAAAGCTCTTTTCATGAAGGTTAATGACAAACCCCTAGAGTACAAGGCAGGAAATAAGCTTTGGTTTGCTAATCATCTTCTGGTTCCTCCTGTTACCCACATTCAGCTTGAATGCCATAGATCTACTAACAGGTTTAAAAGTATGAACTGATATGTATGGCTTTTAAAATTCAGCAGACAACACAGCAGGCGTACTTTCCCTTACAGTCCTTAGATGAAGGTTTCACAATGCTTCCGAAGTAATGTGTCCTAAAGGATACCGGTTGGGGTACACCAGCCTATGGTAGTTTTGTCGAGTTCAGTGGGACCCTGTGAGTGATGGGAACTCAACCGCTTGTTTCTAGGGTCTCATTTATGGCATGTTCCCTCAAACGGAGAGATTCAGAGGGACATATGTGATAAAAGATCATGGGTTAGCATGGCCATTTTCACCTTTCTTCAAGTTTCCCCTAGAGCTGTTGTAATTGGTGAGAAACACCAAGGACCTCTGAGTTCTCTCAGGAAAAGAATAAGAAAAAGCGGAAGCAGGGTTTGAAAGAGAAAACCAGAGAAGAGGTTTGAGAAAGGAAAAGACAGATGTTGCAAAGAATGTCCCCAATTAACCCAGCAACATCCATTTCTACCAGGGCTGGCTGAGTGCTGCGCCAAGGTTCACAGGTATCTGAAAAACCACTCTGTTTTTTTGCTTTGATATTTCTCATGAAGCAAGAGTTCCCAACATTTTTTTAGTGTAAATTTGTCAACATCAATTTGTTTCTTAATGAATAACGATGATGAATATTTTCCATAACTCGCCACAATTCCATTCAGCATTTCACTTCTTCTACTTTTTAAAGAGTTCTTGCCTTTCTAAAAACACAAGTGGCTTACACTATTATATTAGCTTGTGGCTGTGGCAGAAACCTTTTACCGTAATTGCTTGCAGAGCTTTTCTGGCTGGTAAAAGCTGAAAGCGTGCCTCTGAGAGTTGAGCTTTGTTGGAGTAAGAAGTACAAAAGCATGGATTTATGTTTCTAAAGATACTGTAAGCTGGTTTTACATGGCTTTATTCCTTTGTCCTGAACTCCCTTCTCCTCGAAAACCACCTGCAACTGTCGTTTGCAAATTAACTGCCGCTGATATCTGAAGGGAAAAAAACCCCCACAAAACAACACACACACAGCAAAATCTACAAAAACCTCACCTGCTACCACCATGAGAGTCAGGGAACACAAAGGAAAAGATCCTTTAAACCCTTTTTATTTTAGTTTTTAAGAATTCCTTCCTAGAAGGAGATATATACTTAGATAAATAACAATCACAAAGAAGCATCTTTCTAGAAACCATTTTCCATTATCCAGGCTAACCATTGAGCCCAGGAGAGTTCATTTAATAAATAAATAAATAAATAAATAAATAAATAAATAAATAAATAAAATTTAAAAAACTCTAAAAGAAAAAAGGTGAAACTTGAAGGATATGCTGATATGAGATATATTATTGCTTCCAAATAGGACCCTAGCCATGAAATGCTTGCTATTTCTTTTTGAAAAATAGTTTTTTTAAATTATGAAAGTCAAACATACCTACTACAGAAAATTGGAAAAATCAGTATAAAAAAACCCGAAATTATCTTTGGTTCCAATACTAAAAATACCATTCTTTAATATGTTCTAGTGCATTCCTTCCCAATTTTATTTTTCTGAGCATAATTTCTTGACACAATTCTGAACTGGGTGTGTATGAGTATGTGTACATACACACTCATACAGAAACACACAATTTTGGATAGTGCTTCAATGTACTGTAGATTTCTAGTTTGATATAATACCAGAAGCTCTTTTTCCTCTATATTATTATAAACTCTTTCTAAACAAAGAGAGAGTTGGTTTAATAGCCCATTGAAGTGGGTGTTTCATAATTTACCTAAACTTTCCTTTACAAATATTCACCACCAACAAAGATTTTTCAAATCTTTCGCCATGGTAAATAATGCTGTGGTGAATATCTTTGTCTATACATTTTTCTTTGCTTTAGATTATTTCTGGAGAACAGATTCACAGAAGGGACATAAAGGTAAAAATAATGAACATTTAAAAGTTATTAGAGGGGGCCGGCCTGGTGACTCAGGCGGTTGGAGCTCCGTGCTCCTAACTCCGAAGGCGGCCGGTTCTATTCCCACATGAGCCAGTGGGCTCTCAACCACACGGTTGCCGGTTCAACTCCTTGAGTCCCGCAAAGGATGGTGGGCTCCACCCCCTGCAGCTAAGATTGAACACAGCACCTTGAACTGAGCAGCAGCTGAGCTCCCGGATGGCTCAGTTGGTTGGTGCGCATCCTCTCAACCACAAGGTTGCTGGTTCGACTCCCGCAAGGGATGGTGGGCTGTGCCCCCTGCAACTAGCAACAGCAACTGGACCTGGAGCTGAGCTGCACCCTCCACAACTAAGACTGAAAGGACAACAACTTGAAGCTGAATGGCGCCCTCCACAACTAAGATTGAAAGGACAACAACTTGACTTGGAAGAGAATCCTGGAAATACACACTGTTCCCCAGTAAAGTCCTGTTCTCCTTCCCCAATAAAATCTTAAAAAAAAAAAAAAAGTTATTAGAGATTTTAACACATGGCTTGGTTTGTATCTTATGGCTTGGATGAGTGCAAGGAGTGGGAGTTTTGCTGTTTTTTTGTTTTGTTTTGTTTTTAATGAAGATACAAAATAGGAAAGAGCCCCTGTGTTCCCAGCAGCTTTAGAGTTTATCAGTGTTTTTTTCTGGCCCTTTACAGCACTCAAATACTTCTAGGGATGAAGAGTATGATGCATTTCAAGAGAAAGTTGGACTAAAACAGAAAGGATATATGTCGATACGAATTCTTTATAGGTTTTTCTCATATTTTAGTATTTATTCCAGAGATGTGATCAGCCATGAAGTCTTCTTATTCAGAGATTCACAGGTAAAACAGATCTGAGACTAAGTCAGGACTGAGGGTACTATTAGTACAACTTTCGCATTTACAGATAAGAGGGAGAAAAGGTAGGGATGTAACCTCCATGGGGCTTTGGCTAGGAGAAGTGAGCAGAAAGAACATAAAGTGGAATTAACAGCCTGAGAATAAAACGGAAGCATTTATTTGCAGAAGTTAACATTTGCTAGTCTCCTTGATTCTTATTATCACTCTTTCTAGAAGTACTTTCCCCAAATAAGAAATTATTGAAACTTTGGTCTTCAAGATGGTGTGGGGGAGACATGCAACCATCCCACTCTCTCTAAAATAAAGTGGTTTATTTTCAAGTGCATGAGAAAAAAGTGAAGTACTTTCAGCTTCTGTGTAGATATTGGAGTCATTCTAGAAACTTTCAGTATTCACTGAAGCAGAAAATTTCCTAAGGAAATCCTACATTTTCACCTACCAATCAACTGTCAATAAATATTCATGGGGCAAATCTTACGCTGGAGAACTGTAGGTTTGCATTTCAAAGGTAATTGCTGAATCACCACAAAGCTGTAAGTTGAGTGGTATTTAAACACCACATTGTTTGGATCTCAAGGTACTAACAGAGACCTTATATAAGAGTGGTAGAGACTTCAAGACTACTATAGACCACGTTATTTTGATTTAAGCAATTTACAAAGTGTTAAGGGCTTTGGAGTATGGGTTTCTTTTACTCTCTTTTTCTGATAGACAGCTATGCATGTTTCAGGTAACTAATTTTTAAATGAAAAGAAAGTTGCTGTAATTTGTGTCAGTTTTACCTGGATTTACATCAATCTTTTTATTTAATGGGATATGGTAAATGTGCTGTCAATAAACTAGACAAGATATTGATGTAGCTGCCATCTGAATTTAACAAACACAAGGCAATTCCATAAGCTATATAAACAGAGAACGTCTGGTCTTAGTATTGTTGTTTTAAAGACAAGTTGTGTTCTATTAAAGTTCCACTGTGACTTGATACAAGTATGTCACTAAATTCATCCTAGATTATTTGAAGGACAATAGATACTGCTGTCCTTGAGAATTCTTCATCTTCACCTTTTTCTAAGTCAAGATTGTTGAGTTTTTATTTTGAGCACTTGGATATTTTTAAAGAGTATATAATTTATCCCATAGATTGCAGAATGGTGAGAAATAATACTTGGACAGGATTGGGAAGGAAGATAATGGACTCTGATAGTGATGAAAGGTATTGTACATAGGATGCTGTCGCTAAATGTAACTTTGGTGGTTTCCCATTTGTGAAAGTTGGATAGTGTTAGGTGGGAATCTCTAAGTGTGGCAAGAATTATTTTTGTGTTTAACAGGCAGAAGATGTCATACGATAGAGATGAAACAGTGCCTGCCCACCCATATCCTCTTCTAAGAAAATCACTCTGCTCAAACCCTCCATTGAAGGAGTTGTGGCTGTTGTGTCACTGGAGTCCCAGAGGATAGGAGAAAAAGAGTGGGATGAAAATGCAGTCATAGAGATAATGTGTGAAAATGACCAAAATTTGGGGAAAAACATGGGTAAATACAATAGACATTCTTTCTCCTCTGAAAGTTTCCAAATTAAGTTTGACATTTGAAGCAAAAAGTATAACATGTATGCTATCTACCTCAATGAATGTGGAGCAAATATTTAAGATAATTATATTATAAATAGGAGAGGGCAAATGGAATTGAAGGGAGGTGAGGTTTTCATACTTCATTCAAACTGGTAAATTGTGTGCAACAGTAGATCTTTGTGGTGATGGAATAGTTCTGCATCTTGATTGTAGTGGTGGTTGCAGAAATTTACACAGGTGATAAAATGTGAACTATTCATACACATTATACCAACGTCAGTTTCCCGGTTTTGATATTGTATTAAGGTTATCCAACATGTAAACATTGAGGGAAACTGGGTGAGAAAGTACAAGAGACTTCTTTGTACTATTTTCATAACTGCCAGTAAATCCACAATTATTTCTAAAGGAAAAGTTAAAATAAAAGATGATGAAGAGAAATTCCTTGAAAATGATAACAGCAAACAATGTCTCATTATGATTCTCTGGCCGTAAGCAACATTTTGGAAGAGAGAAAAGTTTTTCAGAAGAAAAGCAGTGGATGATATGGACTCAATGATTTTCTTAAGTTTAAAAACTTAATTGTGGGGTAAAATATGTGATGGAATAAGACTATCAGATGGAAAAGAAATTCAAGGTTGGGCTTTAAGAGAGATAGGATGGTAATCCTACTTAGAAATTCAGGACGAGTTCTGTCTTGATCAGATCCTTCATCGGGGATACCTTTAAAGTATGAAATTGGCTAAGCAAAGTTAATAATATGTATCCCTTCGGAACCACAAAACCATAAAATATTTTAGGGATTAAAAACTAATTAAATTTTGACAGTTTGTCATATTTTTAGAGATAATTTAGACTGATAATTTTTCTTTCTCTTTCTTACCCTTTCCTACTAATTATCTTGTATGTTGGAATATGCTTGTCAGTAGGACACGAGCAGATGGCAAAGAAAACTTTCAGAGTGTTAATAGTTATATGATCATTGATTCATCACTTACATAGAAGACTGTTTCTTATTTGACAGTATAGTAAAATCATGGTACTATTCATTTTGGTCTTCTCTGTTTTTAAATGAGGACACTTGGCGCAGTAAAGGGTTGTCCTGAACGCTTGACAGAAAGTCAATGGCAAAAGTATAGGGAGAAATACAAAGACTTGGGTCTTGGGTTGATCAGCTGGAGCTACATAGCGCTGCTTCCAAGTGTTTAGTAGGGTTGTCCAACTGCCAGCATTAATTCCATCTATGATTTTCAATTACTATTACTTTGCTATATTTATTAAAGTTCAACATGAATTGGATCCAACATATCTGGACTATGAAAGCTTCTAAAAGTGGCAGTTTCTTTAAGATAAAACAGTGCTCATTGGAGGTATCATAAAGATAAAAAAGTGAATTTTTAAGTTCTATGTTGCCATGTCACTAATTTTTTTGAGAAAATTTCCATATAATAAATATTCATATTAAATGAGTCTGATTTCATAATTTGTGTTTTCTGATTGACTTTATAACTGGGCTATGAATCCTCACACCTTTGCTTTACAACTTAATCAAGAGACCAGTCGGATCAGGATTAAATGATTTTAGTATTTTCTTACTTAATCCAAGGCAGAGACCTCTGACCATTTTATCAGCCACAAAACAGAATTTACCACCTGCTTAGTTTATATACGAGTTGGTAAACATTCATTTTTCCATTCAGTGCTGTCTAATAACATTATAATTAGATCAAGGGATTAGACATTTGATCTTTTAAATCTGTTATGATGTCAAAATCACAAAGTGTAATATGAAACTTTAAACCTAAAGAGTATTTTCATTCTATAAGTTTTTTCTCTCTATTTTTTCACCTCTTTAATTTCACTTTAAACAGATATTTCACAGTTAGACAAACCAACATGAAAAGCCATGTCAATAATATGTGAACAAAACAGTTTCTTTTTAAAAAAGGGATTTTCAGAAATTTTTATGGAAAACACAGGTTTCAAACATGGCAGGAGCTAAATGAACATTTGTGGGAAGAAGGAATGAAAGAAAAGAGCTCCTAGGCTTCTCATTTAGTAGGCAGATTCAGATTAAATTATTTCAGGGTATATCATACTTCACTAAGTATTTATTGATGGGTAAAGAGAATTTAAGAGCCTGCTCTGTCACTTACTAGCTGTAGTACCTCGGTCAAGTTGTATCAACTCTTTTTCTTTTACAAATTTTTATTGGGGAGTATTGGGGAACAATGTATTTCTCCAGGGCCTATCAACTCCAAATCATTGTCCTTCAGTCTAGTTATGGAGGGCACAGCTCATCTCTAAGTCCAGTTGCTGTTTTTAGTCTTTAGTTGCAGGGGGCACAGCCCACCATCCCATGCGGGAATTGAACCGGCAATGTTGTTGTTGAGAGCTCACGCTCTAACCAACTGAGCCATCCGGCCGCCCCTATATCAACTCTTTAAGCCTTAATTTCCTCCCCTTGTACATCATTCCTAGTCAGGAACTACATAGGCCAAATTATAGACTATTAGGGTTACATGATATAATCTATACAGCTGGTTCAAAATGCTTGTCAAATAGTAAATGCCCAAGGGTTAGCCATTATCATTATCAATAAACTAAGCTAGACTGAGAGATTTAAAATCAAAGCCAGGGTAGAGGCATTCTAATTTGTTAATTTACATAGTGCTTCTTTATTAAGGATCCCATTTGAGTGTGACGACAACCCTACAGGCTAGAAGAGTCTTGGGACTCTTCACTTTGGCCATGTGGCAACCCCTGAGATGGACAAAGGTGGACTTGTAGGCTGTCTACAGAGCACAGCATGTTGAGGCTTGGCTCCATTCCCAAGAGCTGATTTATATACGGCAAAACAACTGGAGGAAGTGAAAGCCTAAGCTGTCCTTCAGCCTTTATATTTGCTTCTATGTGTGCTAGGACTTTTGCATTTAATGACTTTATACTATTTCTATTAGAGTACAGAGGAATGTCACTTCGAATGCCCCAAATAAAAAAAGTAAAGTTATAATCAAAATTCTTCCACAAGTTATCACTATCTGTTTTCTTAGATATAAAAACCAAATTACTTCACAAGAGGCATAGGCTGTGCCACAAATCTTGATTTTTTTTTTTTTTTTTTTTTTTTTTTTGGACTGAGAGCTTCCTTAGCTGGAAGTAAGTGGGTGCCTCCAGTTCTTTTTGATGTTTGGAGAAATTCAGGGAAGGGAACCTCATTAGCAGAGGGACAAGGAACCAGTTCAGGCAATATCTGAATATTTATTAATGGATCTTATCTTTTAAAATTTATTTTTATTAGAAAAAAAAATTATTGTGCAACTGCTATGTGACTGGCACTTATGTTAAGGTACTGAGGATCCAGGAATGAATGCCCTCAGGCTGTGCAAGGACCCTTTTATGTGTCTTCCCACCAGTTGATCAGACGCCTGGCTGGGAATGCTACAGAATCCTTTTCCTCTTTTTTCTTGCTCCCTCTGATTCCAGAATGATGTTTTGAGCACGGAATGTTCATCTACTTACTACTTGATCTTATCTTGAGTAGAAAAGAAAGGCTCTTTGTTCAAAAACTTCTGACAGATGTCTGTCCCTTGGACTTCTGAACCTTTCCCTCATTGCTTTATAAAAACAAGTTATTAATTAACTTAGTGCATGGCAGAAAAAAGTGAGCTTTCTCTGAACTCTAGGGATTCTCCAAAAATGGTCATTAATGCTGATAAGAGAAGCGCATTATGATTTTATTTGACACATGAAGAAAATGAAGTTCAGATTAACGTCATCATCACGCAGAACATCATTTGTGGAGCTGGGGCTCAGACAAGCCAAGGGCTGTGCCTGGGAGGCCTGAGGTTTCATTCTGACTTTGTCTCCAGCTAGAGGCCCACCACTTTGGCTTTAGTTTGCTTACCCTAAAATGATTTTAGTGGCTTAGATCACAGGTGGCAACCTTTTTCAGTAAAGGGCCAGAGAGTAAACGTTTTGGGCTTTCCAGGCCATATGGTCTCTGCAGCAACTACTCAGGTTTGCTGTTAAAGAATGAAAGCAGCCACAGACCATTTGTAAACAAATGGGTGTGACTTTGTACTAATGAAACTTTGTTTAAAAAAATAGGAATCAGGTTGGATTTGGCCCAGAGGCAGTAGTTTGCAAACCCCTATTGTAGATGATATAGAAGTTTCTTCTACTGGTAATATTTTACAATTTAACTGGTTTTAATAGCAATGCCATTTCCCTGGGAAAGTCACTTGATTTTTCAATCATCTGTCACTTATGTAGTTTGTGAAGTACTTAAGTATTTTTCTATTGTTTATTGCAGCATTTTTCATAATAGCCAAGATATGGAAACAAGTGTCCATCAGTGGATGAATGGATAAACAAGAGGTGGTATATACATATATACAATGAAATACTATTTAGCCAGATAAAGAAGGAAATCCTGCTAGTTTCCACAGCAAGGATGGATCTTGAGGGCATTGTGCTAAGTGAGATAAGTCAGATAAAGAAAGAGAAATACTTATATGTGGAATCTAAAAAAGCCAAACTTGTAGAAACAGAATAGAATGGTGCTTACTGAGGGCTGAGGGGTGTGCGAACTGGGAAGGTGCTGGTCAAAGGGTACAAACCTGCAGTTAGAAGACATATAAACTCTGGAGTTCTAATGTACAGCATAGTGATTATAGTCAATAATACTGTATCATATACTTCAAAGGTGCTAAAAGACTGGATCTTAAATGTTGTTACCACAAAAGAGAAGTGATAATTACGTGATGTGACGGGCCTGTTAGCTAACACTATAGTGGTAGTTATATTACAGTATATAAATATATCAAATAAACACAGTGTATACCTTAAACTTACACAAGGTTATATGTCAATTATATCACAATAAAAAAAGTGTTTTTCAGCTTTTACTCTCTCTTTTCTTCCTTCATTATTGAATTCCTACTATGTGTATTGCAAATATAAATTACCTTAATGTTTATTCTACTCAAGATCTTACATTTTTAGGGTTTTTTTCCTTTCTTTTTCATTGGGGAAGGGGAACAGGACTTTATTGGAGAACAGTGTGTATTTCTAGGACTTTTTTCCAAGTCAAGTTGTTGTCCTTTCAGTTTTAGTTGTGGAGGGCGCAGCTCAGCTCCAGGTCCAGTTGCCATTGCTAGTTGTAGGGGGCGCAGCCTACCATCACTTGCGGGACTCGAGGAATCGAACTGGCAACCTTGTGGTTGAGAGCCCACCCTCCAACCAACTGAGCCATCCAGGAGGCAGCTCAGCTCAAGCTGCCGGGTTCAATCTCAGTTGCAGGAGGCAGAGCCCACCATCCCTTGCGGGACTTGAGGAATTGAACTGGCAGCCTTGTGGTTGAGAGCCGACTGGCCCATGTAGGAATCGAACCGGCAGCCTTCGGAGGTAGGAGCATGGAGCTCTAACCACCTGGGCCACCGGGGCGGCCCTTTTGTTCGTTTTTTGGTGGTGGGATGGGGAGCCAGGTATACGGGATTGGAGTGTAGGGTACAAGAAGGTGGGTTTGATGTGATCTCCTGGGTGGGATGACTGACTGGGGGCGAAGACCCAAACATGTGGGAGAACTGGAATGTTAGTCCCGGCTTCAGATGAGCCACAGGGCAACCACTTTTGCTGTACAGAGCTGACAGCAGTGGGAGGATGTATGAAGTAGAATCATGGAAGAAATATGTCTTAATGTAGGGAAATATACGATCTCTCCTCTTAGGAAAAACAAACTGTAAATACTGCTGTCACATTGGCCCCGAGTCAAGCCCAAGAGGGCAAACTATGTTGGCTCCTTGGCTGGAGGACACTGGCTGCTTGCCCAGAGGGATACCTATCTTGAGCCCTCACTGCTCTTGCTGGGGGCTCCGTAAAGGACAGGAGACCAGTTCAACCTGGTCAACATTTCAGAGCTTCCTCTAGAAAGAAAATAACATAGCACAAACTTCAAGAGCAATAGTGTGGTGAGTAAATCTACTGAGTCTTTATAAAAATGATATTGCTACACAAAGTTTCTTTGAAAAGCATGTAATTTCAAAGTGAAAACTTAAAAAACAACAACCAGAGAATCATATATCATGATACTTTGTCTATATCTATCAGAGTATTATTTTTATTCAAATATTATTAATATATTGACTTTTAAAGTCACAAAACTGGTAAACGTTTATTTGAAAAATCTCTCTCTCTCCATACCACCTGACCCTCCCACCTATTACTTCCTGGGTAGCCACCGTAAAAGTTTACTCTGTGTTCTTTCTCACCACCTGTGTATCTGTATGAGTGTATCCACGGATGATTATTATACAATGTTTTTATTTATTCAGGCTACTCTCATGAGCAGATACAAGTCTGTCCAGCTACAATGTGGTAATGCTTTTGATAGATCCTAGAAAATGCTCAAAATGGGAAGTAAAAGGAAAACTCATCCTTAATCACATACACATGCATTTGTATATCCCATATGAGGCAGGTTTAATCCAATACTCTGAAGTGAAGTTTTGTGTATATTTCTGGCACCAAGTTCTACTTTTACCTAAAATATTCAGACCGCTGAGTAAAGATGCCTGCTGTCCCACAGTCATGAGGATAATTGCCCACTTTTGCATTTTACTTCCCTACAGTAGCTCTACTCCTAACCTAGTAGTTGCAAGTGCAGTGGTTTGTATAAACATTGTTCAGTCTATTAGATGGAGAGATATCTGGGTGCTTGAAGCAGATTATAGGCTGAGAGAATATCAGCTCTTATCATAGTTACATAAACCAAAAGTTAATAAATCAAAGGAAGCATAACTATAAGTCACTCTCTAACTCAATTTCCAATTTGCCCTGATTTGTTGGGACAAGCCTCTGTTAATCCTCACTCCTGTCGCTCGGTAGGGGATCCTTAGGGCCATTTAGAACTTTGTGTCTCTCCCCATGGCATCAGATACTTTTTGAGGACTTTTGTCTGTGATTTCACTTTGCTAATATGAAGAATGGACAAGGCTGGAAGAGAAAAGCTTAATAGTATATATTCTGTGGAAAATTTGAACAAATAAAATAAGCTGACACAAAAAGCAAAGATTCAGAATGTGGATTGTTTGGGGGGTGGGGAAGAGCTAATAATTGCATTGGAAAAAATGAAGAATTTTTTTCAGGCAAAGGGAAGTTTAGGAAAATGGATTGTGTTGTGAGTATCCAAGAATAATGAGTAAAGGAAGAGAAGCAAATGTAAAAATCTATGTCATGTCGTACAAATGCTGATGTGAATTTGACCTGCGTTCATGGGGGAAATAGTTAAAATTACAGCAAAATAATTTCCTGATTTCCACAGATGAGTGTTATTTCAAAAATTAGTAGGTCCTGTAAGAAAGTAGATTTTCTGTGTTTTCTACAGGAACTTGTATTTGATTCAATGTAAGAAGGAAATGAGTAGTAGAAGAAAATTAATATAATAGTACTGAGATCATGTGAGAAAAAATGAAAATGTGAGAGTGTGTGTGTGTGTGTGTGTGTGTGAGAGAGAGAGAGAGAGAGAGAGAGACAGAGAGAGAGAGAGAGAGAGAGAGAAGGGCAGGAGTAATGGGAGGGTAGAATGAAGAACACAGTCCTTATATATATCATAAAATAATGGCTTTTTGAAAAAGAACAAATCTATGGCATAGAAACGCTGTGAAAGGTGATGTTAGAATTCTTATGGTTGTACTTCTAAATATCTGATGGGCTTATTTAGAATCTATTATAATGGTTTATAGCTCCTTAAATTGTTTATTTTTCCATGAATGTAAAGATGACATATCTTAATGTTTAGTTTGATATAAAGGTAAGAACTCTGCATAAATCTGATATTTTTGGCTTCACCACTCCCAGAGCAAGTCACATCTTCCTGCCCCTCACGCCCCTGCAGCTGCAGCCAAGCCTCCACCTTCCCCCTCAGAAAGCAGCAGGTGGACGTGGACCAATACTTAGGATGAGACACACAGAGCCTAAGAAGAGCAGATACAATCACTTCCATGGTGTTTTCATTTACTTGTCCCTGTTTTTGAGTATTGGCCTACAGAGGGCCTCCAGCTAAAGGAGCTTTGATTTAATTTAGATTCTAAAGGAAGAACACAGTTCACCCTCCCAGGCCCCTCATCAACTCGGACAGGCTTGTCAGGTTTAGCAAATACTAAAAACACTACAAATTATTTTGTAGTATAAGTATGTCCCATGCAATATTTGGAATATATTTACACTACAATATTATTAACTACTGATCAGAAATTCAAATTTAAGTGGCAACCTGGATTTTATCTGGCAACAGTGTCATTTGAACTCGGGAACCTCCAGAGTATCTGGAAGGGTCTTAGGTAGGTCAGACATGCAGATGTTTGGGGTGATGACCAGAGGACAAGAATTGTTACAGGAAGCAGAAGTAAATTGTCTCTCAAATAACAAAAGCACAAAATCCTCTGAGAGATGAGGGGAAAAAAAAAGCCATTCTGGAGTCTCTTGCCACTTTATCCATAACACTGTTCCCTGAGACAGAAGGAGTAAGGCAGTGCCTTTTCTTTCCCTTGGGACTTCTGGGCAAGGATCTGCATTTTGTAGTTAAGGGGTGGCTTCAGTACCAAAGAGCAGCTGGCAGGCGATGAGATTGTTACAGTGAGGAATGGACACTGGGAAAGGGTTGTGTGTGGGGTGGAGTGATGAAAATGGGAAAAGACCTAAAGACACAGTGATATGCTATAGGCACAGGGCAGACCTTCAAACTACACTTACTGCACGAATGTAAACACACACATAAATATGCCCATGAATGATGTTTTTTAAAAATATTTTTTTCATTTCTTATATCAGACTTATTTAATTTATTAATCCCATTTGTGGCTTTATAGAATTTCCTAGTGAGCAAGAATGCACATTCATTATCTGTGCTTTGAGATAGCCAGCCAGGGCAAAGTTGCTGAGCTCCCTGCAGAGATGGTGTAATATCTACAAGCATCTCTTTCCCTAAGCCTGACATCTCCATTTGCATTGGTCAAGAATGAATTCTGATGTTTAATTTCTAATGTTTTTTCACAAGTTACTACTTCAACCCCGTATCTCTAGTTAGTGGGATTTTAACTCAGGTTTGAAGACCTATTAATTCTCAAGCCTGCAAAAGTTCTAGGCTGAATAATTACTGACATTTGATGCACCTAGAACAAAAATCGAATAAAACAATATTCTGGCACAGGATTTTCCTTCTAATTTATTCATCATTATTTATCTTGATTCCAGATTTGATGATCCTGTAGAACTCCTCTGTATTGGAGTTGGGTGAAATTCAATCATAAAGTTAAGCCTTGTTAAGATGGAGGCGATTTTCTTCTTGGACCCAAATGTTATATATATATATATATATATATATATATATATATATATATATACACACACACACACACACACTGTTGTACATAACTCATGGTTACATTACTATATGCCGGTTCCAGTGCCACGGAGACCAGTTAAGCTCTTCTATGCTTTTCTGCCTAAAATCTACTGATGAAAATACAGTTTAATGCCATAAACCTAAATTCAGTTTAGAGGGAAAAGGAGGTGCTCCGTACATATGACAGAAGGCTTATAAAATAAGTAAATATGCTTTCTTTTATAGTGAAAGAAAACTCATAAAATGTTCAATTTACTGGATCATCCATTTCTTCCTTCTTATTTTCTCACAGTGATATTTCAGGTCTTTTGGGATAGTCACTTTGTGGATATGTTGGAATTACAAAAGCATTCCACCTGTGTGATGCCCAGCAATCAGTGTGTGATTCATCTAGCGGTTCACATCCCTAAAGGTCAGAGCCTGATTATGGAGAGTAGGAGTTGGTTGGCATGGCTTTGCTGGCTCCTAGGATGCTGTGTGGGGATCTGGGGAAGACCTGTCTCCTGTGCTGTCCCTCTTGGTCCTGTAGTTGTAATTTCCTCTGTTGAAACCAGAGATGGTAATGGAGAGAAAAGGGAGCGCATCAATGTGGCCAGAAGCTGGGGAAAGAGGCAGGCAGGGAAGCAAAGCCATTGCTTTGTAGGGCGTGGGTGCTATTTTGTTACTGGTGCCTATGTGTGATTATAGCAAGCGTACAATGGGCAGTCTTACAGGACAGTCGTGCTGTATCCCGCGTGAAGGGGCCAGGCTTCTGGTGGCACGGCATCACCTGGGACCCTGGGGGACAGCCGCTCTACTCACCCGTGCTGCTCTGAATGGTCCTCACGGTGGTGGTGGTGCGCGGCGGGGAGGAGGACCTCAGCGACACGCACTCGTCGTCCTGGGAGCAGCCCTTCTCTATGGCCCGCACGTAGCTGTGGCTCCGCATGCGGAAGCAGCCGGGCATGGGCAAGTCCAGGGCTTCCACCGCCTGCGACTCCAGCTCGCTGAACACCGATTCGCACACAGACTCGAATTGCCCGTTCACTTCCATCTCGCTCACCTGCGGACAGAGGCAGGACGCCGTCACACCGCGCGCTCCTCCGCCTGGTGGAGAAGCAACCTCTCCTTTCAAGCATCTCCAAACCTCAGTCCCCCAGAAGGAAGCAACATTAGATGACATTAAACTCCAATGCATTTTCTTTCCTCTACATTACAGACTGTAATTGAATGACGTCTAGTTTATAGTTCCCAAACAGTCGATTGAATTCTAAAGAAAAAGAGCTTTGTTTTTAGTACGCAAGAAGTGTGGGGCTGGGAAGTCTTACTTCAGTGCATGCCCAGGTGCTAATTCTTATTTATAAACACAAACCTAGGGAACAATTTTATAGGACCATGGTCAGAGTTCGTGTATTTCAATGGAACCGTTTTTAGCACAAACATTTTAGAAGCTAGTATTTTTATTGTGCCTTTGGAAGGGACTAGTTTGTCAAATAATTTCAGTGTCGACTGAAGTTTTATTTAGTGCAGAGTGTAAAAACAGGCCCTATATTTTCTGGGAAGATACTAATTTTTTACACAAAAGTAGACCAAACCTGGATATCTCAAAATCCTGAAAAGCCCTATCAAGATTTTCAAACTATCTACAGACTATCTAAAGATTTCACTCTTCTTTTAAAAAAGCTGGCATGGCCCACAAATTGTTAATAAATGCATTTAAAAAAATCTTCCAAATGAGGACTTCTCTTTTTTGAGGAACAAGTTATTATTTATTTATATATCTCTCTATGGAACTTACATTGGGTTTGAACACCACATAAATAGATAGATAGATAGATAGATAGATAGATAGATAGATAGACAAGCAAGCTAGACCAGGTGCTCCAATTTCTCACTTCTAGAGATATGAGAACATTCTTCATTGTTTTGTTACCTTTCAGAACTTCATATGTTTAATTTCCCTAATATTAAATTCATGAGTAATTGAGAATTTAACAGGGGCCAGCAGGGTGGCGCAGGTGGTTGGAGCGCCATGCTCCTAACGCCAAGGACTCAGGTTCGATTCCCACATGGGCCAGTGAGCTGTGCCCTCTACAGCTAAGATTGTGAACAAGCGCTCTCCCTGGAGCTCAGCTGCCCTGAGCAGACGGAGCTTGGTGTTGAGCTACTGTGGGCTGCTGTGTGCTGCTATGGGCTACTGTGTGCTGCCAGGAGCGGCTGGTGGCCAGCGTGAGCAGCCGGCAGCCTGTGAGAGCTGCGGTGAGTGGCCAACGGCGACTGGAGACCTACTAATACCAGCATGGGCCACAGAGCTGTGTCCTACATAACTAGACTGAAAAACAACGGCTTAAACTGGAGTGGGGGGCAGGGGTGGGGAGGCAGGGGAAAAAAAAGAAAAGAAAAGAAACTGTTCTAAAAAAAAATTGAGAATTTAACAGATCAAATTACCATTAAGCTCAGACCACATACTGAAAACTGTTACAATTTTTGACTGTCTCCTCATTTTGTGTTATCTGAAGATGCACTCTGATAATGGCTCAGCTCTTTAAACTTCAGATAAAAGTGACTAATTTCCTTAAGGCATATCAAGTGGAAAAGAGACATGGATTTCTCAATAGTCATTCTTTGTAGTTTAAAATAGAATTTTCACATACTTTAATCTACTCTGATATAATCCCTGAATATTTTCAAGGCTAATAATTACATATATCCATATCAAAAATTACATATATTATCTATATCCTTGTTTTTCAGACATTACTTGGAGATGTTTTTAGAGGTAAAGGGACACAATATTTGCAACTAATTGTTGGGGTGGGAGGGAGCAAATGAACCAAAGTCTTAATAATCAATGAATATGAGTCTGGGTGAAAGATGTACAGGAGTTCTTTGTATTTTACATGCAACTCTTTTGTAAGTTTGAATCATAAAATGAAGGAATGCTCTAGGTCAAAAGGCACAGCTAAACTGAGGTATTATTACTAAGCACAATAACTGTCTAAATACATTTAATTTTAAAATAATGTCAACATTCAACATGTTATCAGGCAAACTATGTCTGTGGGCTTCTAGTTTATCATTCCAGATGAAGATATTTAAGATTTGAACTGAAAATAAATTAAGACATAAATAAGATAATTTGGAAATGATATGTGAAAAATATGTGACTTTCTAAAACTTTTTTCTTCTCAAGCCTTAGTTTAAATAGCCCCCATTTTTATTAGATATATATGTAGTAAAAACAGAAAAGGAATAGCCATAAAGAAAGATGTTCAATTTTTCTTTATCATCAAAGCACAATCTGTTTTTAGGGATATTTTATTTCTGTGAGGTATGAATGGCGGAAACAAACAAACAATTTAGTTATTCCAGACCAATTTCTTAGCTTACAATATTTTACTTTGATCTTTCTACGAGACTTTGATAAATAATATACATGTCAGGTTTAAAAGGGAGTAAGATATAATGCACTTAAATTCTCTACTATTAAAGCTGCTACTAATATCTATAAGAGAATATTACCAACATCGTAAAGACCAACCAGTTTTTGAAAAGTTTTGGGTATATAGTAGTATTGCTTTGAAGAAGAAGCTATTCTCCTTCAAATAATGACAATGTTGGGTCTGCTACTGAAAGTTTGAAATTATCCTTAAAGATACTGAGTTACCTGAAAACTGAATATGGAAGAAGAAAAATGCTGTATTATCAGGAATCTATTTAGGATGGCTATTCTTCCTATATTTTACTTAAGGCAAAATAATTACGCCATTGAATTGCAGAGCTTGATCCACCATAGTATCAAGGCCCACATGTGCTTCTTCAATGATTTGTTGATATCTTCGTAAGCTGTCACTAGGAAGTGATATTATTAGGAAGTGATATATCTTGTTTCAACAAAGGTCATATCTGTGACACAAGGACTAAAAGCAGGCAGCTGCATGGGCACAATGTGTTGGTGGGGGAAGTGACATGTTCTCTTGTTTTAAACATGTAAAGTTATAAAAGCAATGAATGCATGTAAATATTTTTCCAACAAAAATTTTTAACCCCCCCCGATGTATTCTGCTTGTTTGACAGTGGGACTTAGAGATGATTTTACAATTCCAGAAGATATGTGACCATGAGGTTGTCCAAAATAAAGGTAAGCTTAAAAAAAAGTTTTAAATATTATGTTGTTTATTGTGAAAAAAGTAGGGATAAAACAAGTCCAAATTTCACCAAATGAGGCACCAACTATTTCCCTAAGAGTTGGTTTGTGAGTATCACTTGACAGCATTAGCTAGCACAAAGAGGTATGCATGCTTCTGAAAATATCTTTAAAGTAAGGAAGTGTACAGTGAGCAAAATTGTTGAAATTCCATTTGCCTGACTCCCACCCTGCCCTGTTCCTGGAATCTCACTGTGGTCCCTGACTTTGCTCTTCAAGAATCCATGTAGAGCAGGGTGCTCTATTTTGAAGTTAGGGAAAAAATGAGAGCAACGGTCCTATTTTAGGGTTTCACTCTCACAAATTAGAGATGTTGCAGTGCTTAGCCTATAATTTCATCATTTTTTCCTGAAATGCATTATTTGTCTCATCTATAATACCACCACATTATACTATCACCACATTATACCACCATCGCCACCACCACCACTACCACCACCACCACCACCACCATCACCACCATCAGCTACAGCCCCACCAGTAGCATTAACTCACCTTGATGATCATAGTGTCTTCCAAACTAGCTTCTGTGCCTCTAGCCTCTCATCATCTCCAATCTTTCCTCATTTTTCTGCCAGATTAATTAGTTTATATCAAAGTTCTGATCATATCTCTTGCCTGCTTAAAAGCTGAAGTTTTAATTAATCTTTAATCAATCCCATTCCTAATGAATAAAGTCCAGTCCACTGGGCCTGGTATGTAAGACCATTTGTATAAAAATGTCCCTAGAACAAAATTCAAAATAGATTTACCATTGCTGCCGCTATAAGCATTCTAAGTGCCAACCCAACTATAGCATCCACTAGTCCTTGTATATGCTTAGGCTAGCATTTTCCAAAGTTAAACTCAAATACTACTTTATTAGAATCACTTGGAATATTTGTTAAAATGCATATCCCTAGACCCCATGCCTAGAAACTCTCTCTTTAGAATCTGGGTTCTTAATATCTTTTTCTTCTTCACTTCAGGATCTTGTTGACAACCTCATGACCACAATTTCTCATTTAATATCTGGTTACTTACATATCTTACAGAGTATTTGTAAGGACTAATATCTTAAAAATATAAAGCAGTTGGCACAGGATCTGACCCAGTCAAGGTGGATTTTATGGTTAATTCTTGCCCCACCTACCTCAGAGCGTTTTTGTGGTGTTCAAGTAAATAATGTTCATGATAGCAGTTTTGTGGTTTTTTGTATGCTCTCCATTAGACTGTAAACTTTTGGGCGGGGGGGGGCAGGAGTTCTGTATTATTCATCACTGAATAACTTGCATAATCTGGCCCAGTGTTTTGCTCAATAAATATTAGCTGAATTAATAGTATAGCACTTATTTTTAAAATTGTTGTATAGAGTTCCTAAACATCATTAAAAAGTACCTTCTTTTTTTTCCCCCAGAGGAAGCCTCTGAGACACCTTCTGCTTCTCTGCTGGCCTCCGAAAGCTGCAGGGTCAGGTCCTCCAAGAGTCCCAGGTTCTCTCTGACTCTGAATTAGGCAGCACACCCCTCTCCCACACCCTCTGAGACTTTGATGGGAGAGACTGGGAAAACTTTAGCTGAATAAGTCACCTTTATTGAGTCTTAATCCCCAGTCCTGTGTACCAGATCTTAGAAGAGGGCTTCTGTCTCATAACTAAGAAACAATATTCACCTAGGAACCAGTTGAGGTAAGTAGATCATATCTCGTTTCCTATGCCTGGGTCCCTGACTTGATGACCTGCTTAATACTTATTCTTTTATGATTAGACACTACTTCGATTTTGCCAGTGATGTCTACCCTGCCCTTCTATCCTTCAAGCATTTTTACAACTAAAGCCTCATCCATTAACTTCTTATTGACAAATTTGCTGGTGCTGATTGGTTGCTAATAAATTTCCAAGGACTCTCCTGAGGTGTTTTATTAGTCTTCAGACCCCTCCCCTGCTGGTAGATGGTTGATATCAGATGCTTGCTGGGGCTGAACACAAGTAGCATTAGACTGGACTTCCTACCTGATTCAGCAGTGGTCTACTGGGTGTGATGGCCTTTTCACTTCATGCCCTGTCAGTGTCCACTACCCCTTGTGCAATTCATAACTTGCAGCCACAATGCTCACCTGGCTGATGGTGCTCATGGCTCGCATGTAGCTCTCATTCCTGGAGCGGAACTTTGGTGATGTGAGCAGGCCTGCAGGGTCAAGGCTGTCCAGGCTTCTGTTGATGGAGACCTCACTTACGGCCCTCAGGTAACTATGACTCCGGATCTGGAGTTTGGGGGAGTGTTCATTGGAAATCCTGGAAGAGAACAAAGGAAGAGGTGCATTTAGTCACATTCTAAAATGTAGGTAGGAATCAGATGTGGCAGCACTATTATGGATGTGGCACCCTAAATTCTGTGGCAAATAATATAAATAAATAACTTCCTATGATTGCTAAACTCCCCCATGGTGTCTCAGAAGAAAACTTTCGACAGGAAATCATCAAGTCCGGCTGAGATTAGAGAGCAATTAAAATTCTCTTAGACCATGAAATAATTTCCCCATTCACATTTTCCTAGGCATCTTGGGAAGGAAGATAATAACTGTGGCTGCCCTGCCCTAGAATTCTGTCCTGTATAATTTGTAAGTTTTTCCTTTGTGCCCATTTCTTTTCTGTGCCATCACCAAATATAAATTTTAATTTAAAAATCTCATTCAAAATGGTAAAACATTATAAAATAAGTAGAAACCACAAAAAAGAATGCACCGGAATTTTATGAAGAAAACTAAAACTTTATGGCAGGCAATAAACAAGGCCTAAATAATTATAGAGGAAAACAATTTTCCTGGATGGAAATACTCAATATTGTAATAAAACTTAAATTTCTCCTACATTAACCTATACATTTAATGCAATTGTAATAAAAATTCCCACAGAATTTTTTATTGGAATGTAACAAACTCAAAAAGTTTATATGAGGTTTGTAGCACCATTATTCATAAAAGCCAAAAGGTGGAAACAACCCAAATGTATATCAACGGATACATAGATAAGTAAAATGTATTCTTTGGTCATAAAAAAAATGAAGTATTGATACATGCTACAATGTGGATGACCTTTGAACACATCATACTAAGTGAAAGAAGGCATTCACAAAAGACCATAAGTTATAGGATTCCAGAATATGCAAATCTATAAAAACAGAAAGTAGATTAGTGGTTGCCTAGAGCTGGGGCAGGGCAGTAAAACAGCAGGAAGATGTCAGGATTGGGTGGTGATATCTAAAATGTATGGAGTTTCTCTTTGGGGTAATAAAAATGTGTAAAATTGATGCGGTGATGACTGCACAACTCTGTGAATATACTAAAAACAATTGAATGAATATTTCAAATGAGTAAATTGTATGGTATGTTCATTACATCTCAATAATGCTGCTATAAAATTATATGAGGCCTCAAAATAATCAGATTTCTTTATGAAGGGAGTTTAGAGAGTAGATTATAGTGTGCAAAACTAGAGAAGGAAAACCAGCCACGGTAGTCGCAATATTGCAATAATTTCAACAACAAGTGATAGGACTGAGTTAAGTATCAGTGGAACTTGGAGAGAGAGATTTGAGATTCTGCATGAAAATTAAATATAGAAGATGAGTGAGAGGAGGGGTTCTAAGAACAGCCAGAACATTAACTAAAAAAATAAAGAGAAATGCCCTGTCAGGTCTCAAATATGCTTTATAGCTATAATGATGAAAACTGTGTGGTGTAAATGAGGGAATAGATAAATCAGTGAAATAAAATAAGGTCTCCAGAAATAGAACTGGATATGTATTTGAATTTAGTATATTGCAAAGATGGCAGTTCAAAAAAGCAAAGAAGTGATTATTTAATAATGGTGTTAGATGAGGTTCATCAATTTGGGGGAAAATGGATTTCTACTTTTCATGTAGATTAAAAATAAAAAAATATTTACAAATGTAAAGACGTCTAATATGCTATAGAAGAATATATTTTTTAATCTTAATTCCTATACCTAAAAATTAAAACAGAAATTTACTGGAATTTTATGAAAAAACAAAAAACAACTATTAAACCTTATTGAAGGCAATAAAAAAGGACTGAAAAATGCGAAGGAAAATAAGGGAGAAAGAAATGAACCTAAAAGCCATTTGAAAAAAAGTTTGACAAGTAGAGTTGCATAAAAATTAATAAATGTTATTCAACAAAAGACACTGTAAACAAAGTTAAGAAAAGTAGTCATGAAGTAGGCAACATATTTGCAACACTGTACAACATAACAAAAAGGGTTCACATCCATAATATTCAAAATGGGCTTAAAAATGAGTAGAAGAAAATGCAACCAAGTCAATAAAAACGGGCTAAGGAAGATAGACACATAAATTCACAGCAACATAAATGTATATGCCACCGTACATATGAAAAGATGTTCAGTCTCACTAGTAATTAGAGAAATGTTGATTAAAAAAATAAGATACCATTTGCACGTCAGATTCATGCACATCCATGTCCACATCCTCAGATGGTGAAGATACTCTCCACATTCCAAACGTCCTCTTATCAATGTATAAGATTGTACCCACTCTTGAGGCTTGTAAGGAATTACTTAAATATAAAAGTCAAAAAAGACTCAATAATACTAAACCCTGACATTTGGATTAGCAGCCACCTTTTGCAATTACCCTGGAGGAGGGACCAAATCAAAACAGATCTAGAATTTAACATAAAAAATAAACCTGCTACGTATTTTACCTGCTACGTAATAATTCGAGAAATACTTCCTATGGTACCTTCAAATAGCTGCCAAACATGAAAATAACTCTGCCAGGTCAAGCAAATATTTTCCATGTGTTATGTACTATTATGGTGATTCACAATGGGTCATTGTAAATGTCCATGCCAAAATCCCAATCAAAAAACCAAATAAACTGAAGAATTCATTTCCCCTTTATGGTCTCCTTTAGGAAAAGAGAGCCCTAGCTAGAAGCTTTTATTATTACCTAAAATTCGCTTCCCTTTAGAACTTGAGAGGTAGATGACAAATGCGTTTCTTGGGCTATTTTGCAACCTGACCCCGAGCAGTGATATTGCCATCATAAACAATGAGCTGTTCCAAATGGGTATCAGGGCAGCAATGGGGGTGGCTATTTAATAAATGGTGTATATTCAAAAGAGGAAGTGAAAGTCCAGTGCTTTGAAAAATGAGAGTCTGTTGGCTGAGATGGGGAAATGAAGCATCATTGCAACAAATATTCACCCCGGGCACTTGTGAAATAAGGCAGAATACCTTATGAAATAAAGCATCATTCCAAAATTTCAAAGTGAAAAGTCATTTGGAAAGGATCAAATAGTTTTATTTTGGTGAGTCATTCCTGATAAAACAACACATACTTTACTAATACACTAAATATAAAGAAATGAACTCTTTTATCTTGTTCACTTAGAGAGCAGAACCCACAACTATCAATATAAAGGGTACAGTATGCATATGGACTCCTGATGTGGAAACACTCATTAAAAAAACACCAAAAATAGTGCATTGATTATGTTCACCTGAAAAGGAAGTTGACTTGCTTAGAGGAAAGGGAGTGTACATATTCAGAAATATTAGCTCCCATGTTAGATGGTTTTTGATGTTGGCCTATTCAAATGGCATTCATCTTTTCCCACTTTTTTCCCTAAATAACTTATGCTAAGTTAATCTTTCAAGGCTTGTCAGAACTGAACTGAGATTTTGGTCTGATGGAATCCCATTTGTTATCATATACTTTAACTGCATCCACAGACAAGATGGCCTCAGGTGGCTGTAAGGCAGCTATCCAAACAAGCTTGGTCCGTGTATGAGTAAGGTTACCAATGCAGAGAAGAGAAAAATGCAGTAATACTCAGACCACAAAATTTTAAACCAAAGTCCCAATAGTGAAAATGACTAAGTTTGTGATATATTACTAAATAAATATATTACTAAAAATGTAAGTTCGTAAGATAAATTTACTAAGAAAAATCTTTTTTATAATTAAAAACATTGAGGTAAAATTGCCATAACATTAATTTTAGGTATACAACATAATGATTCGATATTTATATATATTGTGAAATGATCACCACTATAAATCTAGTTAACATTCATCACCACATAGTTACAATTTTTTTCTTGTGATGAAAACTTTTAAGCTTTATTCTTTTAGCAACTTTCAAATATACAATACAGTATTATTTGCTATAGCCACTATGCTATACATTACATCCCCTTACTTATTTTACAACTGGAAGTTTGTACCTTTTGACCACCTTCACCTATTTTGCTCACCCTCACTCCCACTTCCGGCAACTGCCAACCTATTTCCTGTTATCTATGAGTTCAATTTTTATTTTTTCAGATTCCAAGTATAAGTGAGATCATATGTTTTTTGTCTGAGAATAGATCTTATGCAGAGTCACCACAACACACACACAAAAGGTAACTGTGAAGTGATGGATGTTTTAATTAACTTGGTCATTGTATATTTTATATACAATTTTTTTGGTCAATGGCTTCTACTAACTTTATGTTGACAACTCACAAATGTATCTGTAACCCATAGCTTTTTGTTAAACTTTCAGTTAAGTACTGTACATTTCTACCTTGATGTTCCCCACGTATTGAAAAATCATCATGACCCCTAAATGAACACATTATCTTATCCCTCAGATTTGCTTTTCTGTTGTTCCATGTTGAGATGAATGGCACTGAAATTTATCCCATAACCAAACCAAATATGGAGGTGTTTAGCCTATCTCCTTTAACTCTCCAAATCCAGGTGATGATTAATTTTCTCAGTTTTACTACCTGTGTACATTTCAAATTACTTTCCTCCTCATCTTCCTCGACACTTCTTGCTCCATTACTTCCCTAGTTCAGGCTTCATTCTTATCCTGCTAAACCAGGCTCCCTGCCACTAGTCTCACACCCTTAAACGCATCTCTCTTCTTCTGCTAGTGATAGGACACGCTCTGCTTAAATTCCTGTTGTGAATCCTCTTCACCCATAGGAAAGAGTCTAATCTCTCTACTTACTTTTCTAGTATCATCTTTTGCTACTTCTTCATATATACTATGCATATGTTCTCACACTTCTTTATCTTTGCACATGAGGTTTCTTTTGCTTGGAATACACTCCTTCCTCCATTTTCCACCCACAAAGCTTACTTCAGCTCATTTAGGTCACTAGGTGTTAGAGCATCTATTTTAGGTCAGTTCTCTTTAGAAGAGCTCCTTTGTTCTCCCGGGACTAAACAAAGTACTTCTCCATCTGTATTTCTATAGTGTCTTTATATTTATTTGTTAAACACTTTCATCATTGTTGTAATTTTCTTTGTTTACATGTCTGCGTACTCCTTAGATTATTGAGCTCTTAGAAGGAGAATCAATGTTTCATTCATTTTGTTAAACAGTGGTACATTGGCACTACATTTCTTTAAATGACTAATAACAATAACTAACACTTACATGAGTGCTTCCTTTATGCTAGGCACTGCACATGAATCATCTCATGAACTAGATGAACGGTTAGATACATAAATGAATGAGAGAGCAATTAAACTGATCATTACTCTAGACCTGGAGTTTTAAAAATTCTTTTTTCTTATTTACAGTTAAAGACCCTATAAAGTCTTTTAAAAACACTTTGTTGTGATATAATTCACATACCATAAAATTTACCCTTTAAAAGTGTACAAATCAGTGGTTTTTAGTATCTAATTTTAGAATATTTTCATTATCCACCCTCACTCCACCCCCTCCAATTTCTGTATCCTCTCCATTTCTTCGCACCCCTAACCCTTGCCTTCTGACTCTGTGCCTTACCTGTTCAAAACATTTCATATATATGGAATCATACAATCTGTGGCCTTTTGCCAATGGTTTCTCTTACTTAGCATGATATTTTCAAAGTTCATCCATGATGTAGCATGTATTAAATACTTCATTCCTTTATTCCTTTTTATGGCTGAATAATGTTCCATTGTATAGAGTTTTACCACAATTTATTTGTCCATTCATCAGCTGATGGACATTTGGTCTGTTACCACTTTTTGACTAATATGAATTATACTGTTATGAACAATCATGCACAATTTTGTGTGTTGGCATGTCTTCAATTCTCTTGGCCATAAATGTTTTATAGTAAAATATTATTCAAGATAAAAGAGCAAAAAACTTTACATATGGGGTGGGACTTCCAGAAAAGCAGAATGAGGACTTTAATGAGTGTAATTCTACACAAAAGCAATTGCAAAAACAGTGGCAAAACTATTAAAACCAACCATTTCATAACTGGAAACCAAAGGCAGAGAACAAACTGAAAATTATTCAATGAATAAAAACTAGTACATGTAGATAAAAACAGTGGGGTCTGTGGTGATTTAACTTGGAGATACCCCCATTCCCTTCTCTCCAGCTTCATAGTGGCTATGAACAGATGGCAGCCTTGACACCAACACAGGGGATGCATCTCTTGGAGCTCTGTTGAAAGCACTATCTTCAGAGCACAGTAACATTCTTACTGGTCTCACAGCTCCCTATACAGCACTATTCCTGGAGTGTTGATGCTATTTGATCTGACTGGGAACTCAGTTCTATGGAAAAAAACCCTATCCCCAGGTTGTTAACAGAAAGAGTAGCAATCGGTTGAAGTTGTTAATGTCACAGCTACTTTAGTCTATAATTTCAGCTGGAGCAAATAGGAATCTGACCCAAAATTTAAAAGAGAGACCTGAAGAACTTGATGGCCATAAGGGATATCAGAAAGTTTTGATATATTGTTGAGGATCTAGGAGGCTCCATGTGTGTGCACATGGCTGTGTGCAGATTGAAGAAAGACCTGGGAAAAGAAAGGGCCTTGGTCACTCACCTGTGGCTGACCTTGGAGCGCTGCACAAGCAGGAGGTGAAAACTAAGGCTGATTTGTAAACTACTTTAACTTTGAAAGTATTCCTTCATACACAGATGCTATTGGCAAAAAAATACTTAAGGAAATATTCTGACCGATCATTGGCTAATCACTAAATTATGGTGACTCAGGGTGAATCCAAGGAAGACATGTTTAAAAATGAAAGTAAGAATTAAAAAGAAAAAAGAAAGCGGAAAAGTCAGTGGCAGGAAATACAGACTCTAAAGAACTAGGCCAGGAAAGTTGCTAAGGAATAAGCAACAGATGAGTAAAACAAACAAAATCAACAACAAAAAGAAACTTGGGTAGAGGGGAAAGAAAAGATGGAAGAGGGATATCTGTAGATAAAGAAACTCAAAATACACATCAAATTAAAGAAATAGGAAACATGAAGTGTGGTGTCTAGAGGTCCACACTTGGATGATAAAACCATAAAGAAATGCGGAGGAATGATTATCATAAAAGTCAGGATAGTGGCTACTTTTTAGGAGTGGAAGACAATTGCGATTGGCCAGGGGTAGCTGGCAAAGTTCCACTTCTTGATCTGGGTAGTAGTTTCAAGGGTATTTGCTTTATAATAATTCATCGTCATATATTTTTTATATGATTTTTCTACATCTGTGTTTTATTTTTCAATTATAAAGGTTTAAATAAAAAAAAAAGGAGGATATCTGATTCAAGAGTTGCTACAATATATACCTAAAGTGTGCAATTTTCAGCAAAAAATTAATTTCAAAACTTTATAAATATAGTGACGTAATTTATGTGACAATAATAGCACAAAGGAGGGGGTAGTGAAGGGAGCTATACTGGAGCAAAGATCCTACCCATTACTGAAATTAAATTAATATTAACCTGAATTAGTTTATTTTAGGATCCATATTGTAATCCCCAGAGTAACTACTAAGAAAATAATTTAAACATATATAGTAAAAAAAGCCAACAAAGACATTTAAATAGTACACTAGAGAAAAAATATGTAACACAAAAAGCAATAATGGAGGAACAGAGGGACAAGAGACATAAGACATACAGAAAACAAATATAGCAAAATGACAAATCGAAATCCTACCATAGAAATAATTATATTAAGTGTAATTGGATTAAACACCCCAATCAAAAGGCAGAGATTGTTGGACTGAATAAAAAAACAGGTTCCAACTATGTACTGTTGATAAGAGACATACTTTAGATTAAAAAACACAAATAGGTTGAAAGTAAAAGGATGGCAAACTAAAAGAGAACTGGAGTGGTTAAACTAATATCGATCAAATATACATAAAGACAAAAAAATGTTACTGGAGACATGAGGGATATTTTATAATGACAAAAGAATGAATCCATTAAGAAAAATGCTAAAATTACAAACACATATGCATTTCACAATGGAGCCCCAAAATACATGGAAAAACAAAACAAAACAAAAAAACAAACTAACAGAACTAAAGGGAGAAATGAATAATTCAATAATAATAGTTGGGAACTTCAATATTCCACTTTCAATAATGGATAACACAATTATACAGAAAATCAGCAAGTACATAAAAGACTTGAACAACACTATCCACCAACCAGGCCTAACATCTATAGAGCATTCTACTGAACAAAATCAGAATACACATTGTTTTCAGGTGCATGTGGGACATTCTCTATGATAGAGCACATACTAGGCCACAGAACAAGTCTGAATAAATTAAAAAGCACTGAAATTATACAAAGTATGTTCTCTAATCACAATAGAACTAAATTAGAAAACAATAACAAAAGGAAATTTTAAAAGGCCAAAACTATTTGGAAATTAAACAACACATTTCTAAAAACCCATGTGTCAAAGAAGAAGTCACAAGGGAAATTAGAAAGTATTTTGACATAAATGAAGATAAAAATCCAATATATCAAAATGTATGGAATGCAGCTAAAGCAGTGGTTAGAAGGAAATCAATAGGTATAAATGACAATGTTAGAAAAAAAGAAATGATCGCTAGTCAATAATCTAAGCTTTCACTTTAACAATGATAAAAAGAATGCTAAATGTACTGCAAGCAGAAAGAAAAATATAATAGCTATCAGACTGAAAATAATAAATCGGGTTCAGCGTGGGGTAGAACGGAATTGAGGGGGAAATCTTGGGGATTCATTTGATGCTGCACCTTTTTATTTGCTCCATCAACTTTGCTCTGTAGAAAAAGACTGAGTTGGGTGGGGATTGCTGACTATTCAATTGGGCAGACTATCAAAGAGCCACAGGATCCACAATGTGGAAAGCCATATGCTAGAAGCTGGGATAATACAGTTTTAGTTATAAAGTGTGCCTTGTCCAAAATGAAGGTGCAGCTCTTCATCAGGCATAATGTTATCAACATAAAATTCAGTTCTTGCAGTGTGCCAAATATGTTTATCCATCGTATTTAGACTCTTCTGATATTTGGAATTCAAATGTTCTTTGCACAGATTCTCTAGACCATGCAACATTAGGTTTAAAACAATATAAAACAGGGGCTTATGAGAATAGAAGCTTAGAGGTACAGGGCAGGGCCCAGGATGGCAGATATCCGGGATGCTGGGGTGTACAGGGCCAAGCCGGCTCTCATCAGAGACCTATGGAAGTGTGTTGTAATGGCCTGCTGTTCAGTCTCCCCCATAAAACTGTGGGCTTCTGAGTGCAGTGACCACCTCTGGGATCATGGGAATATATGGAATCCATCACTGTATTCCCAAAGCTCAGCACAGTGGCTGGCATATGTTAGGCCTCCTTAAATATTTGCTGAATAAATGTGACAGGGGAAGAGATTTAGAGTCTGAAGTTCCTTAACACATTGTGACAAGAGGCCCAGTAAGACCTTCATGAGGATCTGAAGAGAATCGGCACCACAGAAGGCAAAGAAGTGGGGGGTGGTGTAGGGCAGACAGAGACCGGGCAGTGGCTCAGGAGGTCATGAGGAATGACCCGCTGGGTTCCGTTCCTGGGTGACAGAAAGCAGGGTGGTGATGATATTCTGATTGTGTCATGCCCAGGAGAATATGTTTCTCTCTTTGGGAGCAATGAGGAAAGAACCTTTCTTAATACTTAAATGTGCCCAGCAGAGTTTTATTGCTGGCTGTCTGAGGATACGGCACTTACTACTTCAAGAATTGTTTCCAAAGAACCCAGCAGGAATTTTGGGGCTATGGCCTGCTTTTATCATCCCAGGAGGTCCGTGCGAGTACATGGTGCCTATACACTTAAGCAAATCACCACACAGAACTGAACTGAACAGAGTGGTGAGGCTCCTCCTCTCTCTTTCTTCTGCTCCATGGTTACCAGTTTTATAAAAACAATTCTTACGTATTACCTCAAAATGATTCCTACAATTATCTTCACTTTAGTTTGCTTAGGACAAAATTAATCACTAAATCAATTAAAATAATTCAGAGAGAAATGTGATTTGCTGTGGGAGGTGATTGATTTTTAACACAAGTAGTTTCACAGTGGGGAGCTTGCTCTGCTGATCTTGGCTCTGCATTCAGTGAACCTGACTTTGAGTTTTGGCTGGCTCCATGGTACTGGGCAAGTCACCTCTTCCTCTTCCTTACAATAGAGATAACAATACCCACCTTATAGAGCTGTGAGAGTTTTTTCCATAATAAGCATTGCTCTTTCTCTCACTGTGGCAAAATACGCATAACATAAAATCCACCATTCCAATCATTTCTAAGCGTACAGTTTTTCAATGGCTAAACACATCCACGTTTGTGTAACCATCACCATCATCCATTCACAGAACTTTTTCATGATCTCAAACTGAAACTCTGTACACATTAAACATTAACTCCCTATTTCGTCCTCTCCCTAGGTCCTGGCAACCATCATTCTACTTTCTGTCTGTTTGAATTTGAAAACTTTAGTTACCTCATATAAGTGGAATTCTACAGTATTTGTCTGGTTTGTTTCAGTTAGCATAATGTCTCCAAGGTTCATCCATGCTGCAGTATGGGTCAGAATTTCCTTCTTTTAAGACTAAATAATATTCCATTTTATCCATATACCACATTTTGTTTATCCAGTCATCCATTAATGGACACTTGACTGCTTCCACCTTTTGGCTGTTGTGAATGATGCTGCTATGAACATGAGTATACAAATATCTGTTCGAGTCCCTGCTTTCTTTTCTTTTTCTTTCTTTTTTTTTTTTTTTTAAAGATTTTATTGGTGAAGGGGAACAGGATTTTATTGGGGAACAGTGTGTACTTCCAGGACTTTTTTTCCAAGTCAAGTTGTTGTCCTTTCAATCTTAGTTGTGGAGGGTGCTGTTCAGCTTCAAGTTGTTGTCCTTTCAGTCTTAGTTGTGGAGGGCACAGCTCAGCTCCAGGTCCAGTTGTCGTTGCTAGTTGCAGGGGGCACAACCCACCATCCCTTTCGGGAGTCAAACCAGCAACCTTGTGGTTGAGAGCCCACTGGCCCATGTGAGAATCGAACCGGCAGCCTTTGGAGTTAGGAGCACAGGGCTCCAACCGCCTGAGCCACCAGGCCGGCCCCTGAGTCCCTGCTTTCTTTTTCTTTTTTTTTTTAAGGAGGGCGTACCTCACAGTGGGCCATGTGGGGATCGAACTGGCAACCTTGGTGCTAGCACCACGGTCTAACCAACTGAGCTAACCAGCCACCCCTTGAGGCCCTGCTTTCAATTCTTTTCAGTATATACCTAGAAGTAGGAATCTCTATTTAACAGAAGTACTTAATAAGATTTCCCATTTCATTTCTTAGCAATTAAGCTACTAACAAATTTGGGGACCAACATAATTAAAACAAACTGTCACTCCCCCCCCCCCCCGGAAAAATCCTACACGGTTGATCCTTGAACAACACAGAGTTAGAGGCACCAAACGCTATATGCAGCTAAAAATGTGCATATAACTTTTGACTCACCAAAAAATTAACCATAGTCAACCCTTCACATTCAATCTAAACTGCAGCTGGGAATCCAAGGTTGGGAATCTGCATTTGGGAATGCAAAAACACTGTTTTCTATCTGCAGTTGGTTGAATCTGCAGAGGAGAAACCCATGGATATGAAGGGCCAGCTATATTTATTGAAAAATGTCTGTGTATAAGTGGACCTGCGTAGTTCAAACTTGTGTCGTTCAAGGGTCAACTGTATATCACTTATGGTAAGTTTTAGGGACACTAAATAATATAGGACTATCTCAAGGACTATTACAGCTATGGCTGAAAACAAAAATGATACTTCTGTTTGGTGGAAAGTACAGTAATAAATCCAAGTAAAATTTTACTACTCCAGTAATTGCAAAACAGTAATATGTAATAATTAAAACTCGACACAGTATCATTGAGAATAAATTTTGTTGCCATGATTAAGACATCCAGGAAAATAATTCTAGAAACAGAGACTGCAGAAAGACTGATGACAGTAGTGTCAGTTTATGAGCCAGTAAGAAAAGAAATAATGTTATCACTAAGAAAGATGTGATGACAATTTAAATGGGCTAGTTAGTAAAGAGCCCACAATGATAATTCTTTGGAGGGGGTGGAAATAGTGACCTACATGTTGCTTTGAGCTGAAACAGAGTGTTTCTTTCCATTTAAAAAGTGTCAGGGCACAGCAGATGTACTTACACAGATGTAAGTTGACATTGACAAATTGCAGCATTTAAAGGCTGTGTAAAAGGATTTTGATAAATTTTTCACGAAGTGCTTCATATTCTTACTGTAGGAAGAAAAAAAGCAACTAAAGACAGACTCTTAATTCTTTCAATGTTGGTTTTCTTCTAATCCCTAATGTCAAATGCTCTGTGTCTATAGTCACTACTAGCATGCCAAAAGGTCACAAAAAGACATCTCTTCCATGCAATAGTCTCCAACTGTGAACACAGGTATTATGTCCAAGCTAAGCCTTTTCTTCTCTAGGTGACATGCTCCCTTTATCTAGTCCTTTTATTATAGTACAAGATTTCCAGGCTGTTCATTACCTTGATGACTCATCTCTAAAGAGTCCAATTTGTTATTTTCTCTTTGACAATAGAACATTCAAAACCAAACTCAGATTTTCAAATGTGGGCTGACAAGTACAGAATACAGAATGGCCATATTTGTCTGTTCTACAGAAAATCCTCCTGGGATGTGGCCTGAGAAAGTTTTGTATTGTTTGTTCTGTGATCACACTGTTAGCATCTGGTAAGACCCCTTTAGACAACTTTTAAATCTTCTTTGTACCAAATTGTGCTAATTCATTCCAATTTTTGGCCCTTTTGTTTCTGTTAACTTGAAACCAAAGGCTAATCTTATCATCCCCATGCAATATGAAATATATCAGCTATTCTTGCCAGTATATGTCACCAGCAAATGTAATAAGAAAAGCAAAATAACAAAACCCCAAATTAGTGAGTATTACAAGGTTCTATGCATTTAAGTGCTTTATCTACAATGTCCTATTTAAGTATCACAGCAACATTATGGATTATTATAATAATTACAAAGCATTATTATCTCTATTTTACAGATAAGTAAACTGAGGCTGGCAAGTTTGTAAACTCAGAATTGAAAGCTAGGTCTATCTAATATTTGTAGTCTTAAGCACCTTTTGCCCACCCCATAAACATGTCATCTATTTTCTTCCCATTCACTTGTAAAATTATTGAGTAGGATGAGAAAAATCAGTGATCATGTGAATTGGCTCAGTCTATCAATAATACTGTCTTTGCTTTAAGGCTGCTTAACATATGCCCCTATCACCCAATCCATGTTTCTCTGATTTTAATTTTTTCCTGCAAGCCTATTGTGATACACTGTTTTATATGCTATCCTAAATTACATTCCTCTGATATGTCTGTCTTAACCATTTAAAAAAGGAAAATATAGATAGTTCTATATATGTTTTGTTAATAAATCTATGCTGGCTCTCTATTTTCTAAACAATCACAAACCATCTGTTTAAAAATTCATTCTGGGGGCATCTGGTTGGCTCAGTTAGTTAGAGCACAGTGCTCATAACACCAACATCACTGGTTTGATTCCCACATGGGCCAGCGAGCTGCGTCCTCCACAACTAGAGTGAAAACAACGACTTAACTTGGGGCTGATGGGTCCTAGAAGGGCTGATGGGTCCTTTTTGGGGGGATTATTACTGTTCCCCAATAATCCCCAATAAAAAAATTAAAAAAAAATTCATTCTGGAATTTTCCAGGGATTCATATTAGATTAACTATTTGCAATTTTTAGAATCCTCTCTTTGGTAAAGAGAGATAATATTTACTTATTTACTTTTTTCCTGGTACTTTTTCCACAGTTCCTAAAATATTACCAACAGTGATTTTACAATCACACCTGAGTTCCTTTAGATGAAAACTAAATTTTCATGGCTTTATGTTTTTTCTTCTTATTTGTGGCAGTTACTCAGTTTTGGATATAAGTTGGGCTTACATATTCTTTATGTATGCCCAGTTCAATTAAGTTTTAACTCATGAGGCTATTACATGTTGGGGAATTACCTTGCAACGTAATGTAAATATGGCTCCTAGACATTTAGGGCCACTGCTAGCCTATGTAGTACTACTTTTGTACAAATTAGAAAAAAGTGCCCTTCTCCCCTCCAAAAAAATGTTTATATTATTATATTATGGTGTAACCTGAATAACTGATGGCAGATCCCTGCCTAACATGGCCTTGGCTCTGGCTACACACACACACAGACAGACAGACAGACAGACAGACACACACACAGACAGACAGACACACAGACACACACACACACACATACACACACACACACACACACACACACACACACATCTCCATGTGGCTCAATCTCACATGAGACAGAACACTTTTAGAAAATGTCTGCTTTACTTCAGCCAAACATTACAGAAAAAAACTGTGGTGCCATCTACACCCATTCCAGCAGAAGCTGAGTGGAGAACTTAGACTTCTACCCTCATGAGGCTGTAACGAGGTATCCCAACACTTCCTCCAAGGTGATATCAGAAAGGGCCTAGTAGGGAGCTGGGAGTTTCATCCCCATGAGGATTCCCCTACTTTCATTGTGTTAGTGGAGACCACAGGGGGAGCCTGGACTTCCACTCCTACCCAGCTTCTTTGCAGGGGTGGTTTCAGAAGAGTGGGAAGTTAGGTCTTTCATCATTAACCAGTGGTAACCAGGCCACCAGCAATGTGGCATCAGTGGAGATCGTATCAGGAGCCAGAACTCCCATGACCATCAACAGTAGTGACGGACCCCCACTTGAGGTATCAACAGAGTTTGAATGGAGAACTTGGACTTGTACATCTACTGATAGTAAAAAGTAGTGCCCCTTATTCCCCTGCTGGAGTGGTGTTAAAAGAATTGGCAGCTAGAACAGAAGGTTTAAATAACATCCATAGTCTCATAGCGTAATAAAAAAATGTCCAGGTTTCAATTGTCATACTAAGAATCAGAAAGATTTAAAATTGAATGAAAAAAGACAATCAATAGATGTCAACAGTGAGATGACAGAGATGTTAGAATTATCTGAAAAAACTTTAAAGCAGTCATGATAACAATGCTTCAAAGAGTAGTTACGAACACGCTTGAAACTAGTAAAAAAAAAAAATTAGTCTCAGCAAATAAATAGTCTCAGTAAAGAAACAGAAGATATAAAGAACAAAACAGAAATTTGAGAACTGAAAAATATAACAACCAAAATATAAATCTTAGGGGATGGGCTCAGCAGCAACTCTGTATATTTGTGGTGATGGAGATGTTTTATATCTTGACTGACTCAATATCCTGCTTGTGATATTGTACTATACAACTTTGTAAGATGTGACCATCGGGAGGATAAAAGCTATATGGGCACTCTCTGTATTATTTTTGTAACTACATGTGAATGTACTAGTATATCAAAATAAAAATGTAATAAAAAATAATAATTCTACCCTCAGGAAATGAATGAGTTAGAATGTACAGATGGTCCTTGAATTATGATGGGGTTATGTCCCGATAAACTTACCTTAAGTTGAAAGTATTGTAAATCAGAATTCATTTAATACACCTAATCTACCAAACATCATAGCTTAGCCTAGCCTAAATGCTCAGAACATAATATCCAAATAATGCTGGCAATATGTACATTGTAGCTATCCGTTGTTTACCCTCCTAGCCATGTGCCTATGAGCTGTGGCTCACTGCCACTGCCCAGCATCATGAGAGTATTGTACTACATATTGCTAGCTGGGAAAGGATAAAAATTCAAAATTCAACGTATGGTTTCTACTGAATGCATGTGGCTTCCACACAACCATAGAAATGAAAAATTGTAAGTCGAATCATCTGTAGAAATAAACGAATAATATGGTCCTTTACCCACTCCAAAACTGGATGCCAGAACTCAGTTCATGCCTGAGAATAAGCAGAACCAAGTTAATCTCCAAATTTGTAAACTTCTGCCATGATGAACCAGGGTCTATGTGTGTGTGCCGTGAGCAATGCAAGTTTTGAGAATGTACTCGTGGGTGTATGCTTGAGGACCTGGTAGGCACCATTGTGTATGAGGCTCCTGCATATTGCATTTCTCTGTCTGATGGGCCAGTGCTGTTGTCACTGAAAAGGAAGGAAAGCACAAGCCAAGGGAGGTGGTGGGACTTTCCTCTTGTTTTTCTCTGATTTGCAGCATTCTTATTGTCTGATTTTCTGGGAAATGCAGGTAGTTTCTAATGACCAGACTCCTTTCCTGAATATCGCCTCCTGCCTTTCCAAAACGTCATTGGCTACCCCAATTCTTTATAGCCACCACCTTTCATTAAGTCATGAAAAGACAGGAGGTGACCATAGAAAAAGTCATTTAAAATAGAATTTTGATGTGCGATGAATCACACATGAATGTACATTCATTGGCTATGTTTTACATCAGCTTTAGCTCTAGAAATGCAGCAGTTCTGAAACTTATATTCAGAGAAAAGAAATACTTATTCATCCAAAAAGGAATAAAAAGGAATAAAAAGGTTTTTCAAAAATGTGAAGAATCAATAACTTCATAGAGTCTGAAGGGAAAGTATAACTGCCCATGATATAAAGCAGAAATATTTTAAGCCATTTGTGAGCAAAATGGAAACATACTCCACCAATCCATTATCACCAGAATCAAATAGTATTCAAATAACCATATGTTCTCTGACTAAGTCAATTAGGTACAAAAACACTAATAATTAGGACTGTTGCAGTCAAACATTTTCCAGAATTGTGCTCAGATACTGAAAAGATGACTTCTACCCACTTTTATTATCATTGCATTATGGTAAACAAAAATGATTTTTTAATGCCTTGAGTGAGAAAGAATGGAAAGGTAATATTTACTCCATTGAGGGTGGTTTAACTTATCCATAGAGAAGAACTGAATAATCATTTACTAACACATAAAAAGCGATACAAGCTTTTGGTCAAAATACCCTCTATTATGTTAGCAGTACCGTGTTTTCCTGAAAATAAGACCAAGTCTTATATTAAGTTTTGCTCCAAAAGATGCATTAGGGCTTATGTTCAGGGGACGTCATCCTGAAAAATCATGCTAGTGCTTATTTTCCAGGTAGGTCTTATTTTCGGAGAAACACGGTATAATAGATTATACATATTCTGCTGTGAAAAATTCCAAGTTTCTGATGAGTACTGTGTATGAAACTCCAGCCAGGGAGCTAGGGGATTAGACAAAATAAAGCTACTCTTTCATATACTGCTGTCTGGAGAGCTGAGACCCACCTCTTTTCCTTCTCTCTTCTAACCCCTGAGGGCCCTTCCTCTTCTCTGGGTCTTGATTAACTGGCCTTTATCTCTGCTTTACTGAAAAAGGCACCTATGCTCTGTCCTACTCTTTCCTCTGCCCAGTGGTTTAAGTGAAACAGAGTGATGAGTGAGTCTGTTCCCACAGAGACATGCCCTGACCACAAGGCGCGTCAGTCCCAGAAGCGCCTGCAGGGGGCGGTGGACGCCAAGGAATGAACAGAAGGCTCTGTCTGTACAGGACGTTCTGCACCTTTAGTGGGACATACATGATGCCAATCTCCAAGGAAGGTGCCTTCTAAGAAATTCAGGGTAATTCGCTCAGATCAAGTTGTTAAATGCTTGCCATTGGCGACTTAAAAAGTCAAAGGTGTCAGGGGCCTGGACTGACGTGGTCATCTTTTCTAAGGCTCTCATTTTACAGATAAAGGAGTAACTGAGGATCAGAGAAACTGCGGTCTAACTAGCTAGTTAGTAGCACAGCTGAGGTCTACTAATAGCCTGCCCTTCGCTCTTTAAAAAACTCCAGGTGGCCTATTATTTACAAGATAAATATCTAATGCTAAAAGAACAGTCCTCCCTTTCGAGTTAGCATTTCTGGAATTTAAGCTGAAAGTGGTGAAGCTCATTAGGGGAAAAGAAGCACACATTTGAAATAAGATAGAATTATGAATATATTGCAATATCTATTTTATAACAACCATAGGTTCTGATGGTAAAAACAGTTAATGAGCCTAGGTTTAAAAAATTAATAACTTTATTTAAAAATAGTTTTATATTTAGGAACAAGGAGACAAGGAGTTTTTTTGTTTTTGTTTTTTTTGGTTTTTCCTGGTGAAGTACACATTCATGTGATTATTTATTTTGGGGATTTTATTCTTTTCATTCCTCCACTTTCTTTTTTTTTTAAACTTTTTTTATTGGGGAATATTGAGGAACAGTATATTTCTCCAGGGCGCAGCTCAGCTCCAAGTCCAGTCGCCATTTTCAATCTTTGGTTGCAAGGGGTGCCGCCCACCATCCCATGCAGGAATTGAACCGACAATCTTGTTGAGAGCTCAGGCTCATAACTAACTGAGCCATCTGGCTGCCCCTACAGAAGCTCAGTAGCAGCTCATTGTCTTCAATCTAGTTGTGGAGGGCGCAGCTCACTGGCCCAAATGGGAATCGAACAAGCAACCCTGTTGTTCAGAACTCATGCTCTAACCAACTGAGCCATCTGGCGGCCCTATCCCTCCTTTATTTCTAAGCTGCACCCACTTGGTAGACCAAGTTCTGCTGTAACTAACTACAGCTCTCTTGAATAATTTCTTGCCCTACTGACAAAAATCTAGCCAAATTCATGTTAACTGATTGCTAAATGTTATTTACTTTAACTGACTTTATGTGCTATATATTAGTAAATCTATTCTGTTCTGGGAGCACCAAAGACTGTTGTTACATTAACTCAAGCCTATTAGGAAAATAGATTCAGACTCTGGTAATATTTCTGTGTAGCCTGACAGATGTTAGAAATTATAAATTGTTTTGTTAATAAGTAACAGAGAGAACCAAAATCTATTTCTCTGTTACTGGGAATACAAGCTGAGTAATAAGACTTTTTTGCCTAGTCTCCTACCCCAGAGTAGGCTGCTTACTTCTATCACTGTCTCCCAGAAGCTGGCACGTCACCCCCATCCTCCTACTTATTAGAAATAATTTTTAGCAGCTGTCTGAGGAAAGTTCTACAGCAACTGACAACTTACAGATTTTGGCAGCATCCATAAGCTGTTTAAATAACACAGTGCCAGAATTCTCCTCTTGGTGAACACTAGGACACAAGAAGCTCACATCTCCTGTTTAAGCCTTAATAAAAACCTGGGCAAAATTGCTCAGGTCTGACAGGCACCGAAAGCCTCATAGTAACAAGGTAATTAATCAGGAAGAATCTGTAATCGTCAGTAATAGGAGGACTGGTAGTAATTGGGGATTCTTAGGGCAGTAGTTGGGAATTCTTAGAAGCAAGACTTCTGAGGTCATTTATGGTGTGATTATTATGTCAGGGAATGTTGGTGATGTCCTTTTTTTTAAAAGATTTTTTTATTGGGGAAGGGGAACAGTGTGTACTTCCAGGACTTTTTTCCAAGTCAAGTTGTTGTCCTTTCAAACTTAGTTGTGTAGGGTGCAGTTCAGCTTCAAGTTGTTGTCTTTTCAGCCTTAGTTGTAGAAGGCGCAGCTCAGCTCCAGGTCCGTTGCTGTTGCTAGTTGCAGGGGGCATGGCCCACCATCCCTTGCGGGACTTGAGGAATCGAACTGGCAACCTTGTGGTTGAGAGCCCGCGCTCCAACCAACTTAGCCATCTGGGAGGCAGCTCAGCTCAAGGTTCTGTGTTCAATCTTAATTGCAGGGGGCGGCATCCGTTGCGGGACTCGAGGAGTTGAAGCGGCAACCTTGTGATTGAGAGCCCACTGGCCCATGTGGGAATTGAACCGGCAGCCTTCGGAGTTAGGAGCACGGTTCTCCAACCGCCTGGGCCACTGGCCCGGCCCGTGATGTCCTTTTTAATGCTCATTTAGGAGAGTCTCTGTCTGTGATGTTTGAGGGGCTTCCATTTCAGATGGCTGGGGCCATGTACTGGAAAGGAGGCAGACTCGTCTTGCTAGACGGGCTTACTTGCTAACTGCTGCCTTCCTTTTTTGGTGCTTGCAGGAGGTGCTCATCATTAAACGGGATGGTGGTAGTGTGCTCAATCATTCCGTTCTTCCTACTTAGCCCCATTTCTTTAGAAAAACTGTTTTACTGAAACATAACTTATAAGCAAAATAGTGCACAAGTTATAAAGTTAGCACTATGAATTGTCACAAAGTGAATATACCATGGACCCAACTCTTTTAAAACATATTTTTTTCAATTACAATTGACATTCAATATTATATTAGTTTCAGGTGTACAACATAGTGATTAGACATTTATATAACCTATGGGATGATCACCCAAATAAATCTAGTACCCATCCAACACCATACATAGTTATTACAATGTTATTGACTATATACCTTATGCTATACTTTACATACCGATGACTATTTTGTAACTACGTTGTTTCCCTGAAAATAAGACTTAACCAGGCATCAGCTCTACTGCGTCTATTGGAGCAAAAATTAATATAAGACCCAGTCTTATTTTACTATAATATAAGACCGGGTATAATATAATGTAATGTAATATAATATAATATAATATAATATAATATAATATAATATAATACCAGGTCTTATATTAATTTTTGCTCCAAAAGACGCATTAGAGCTGATTGTCTGGCTAGATCTTATTTGTGGGGAAACAGGATACCAATTTGTACTTCTTAATCCCTTCCTCTTTTTCACCCTTCCAAAACCCCTCCCATCTGGCAACCATCAAAATGTTCTCTGTATCTGTGAGTTTGTTTCTGTTTTGTTTGTTTATTTTGTTCTTTAGATTTCATTTACAAATGAAATTATATGGCATTTTTCTTTCTCTGTCTCACTTACTCCACTCAGCACAATACCCTCTAGGTCTATCCCTGTTGCAGAAGGCAAGATTTTGTTCTTTTATATGGCTGAGTAATATTCCATTGTATATGTGTACCACCTCTTTATCCATTCATGCAATCAGGGACACACAGGTTGTCTTCATATCTTGGCTATTATAAATAATACTGCAATGAACATATGGATGCACACGTCCCCTCAATGTAGCATTTTGAGTTTCTTTGGATAAATACCCAGAAGTGGGATTACTAGGTCCTTTTTGGTCTCTTGTTATAGCTTTTTTTTTTTTTTTTAATTGGGGAATGTTAGGGAACAGTGTGTTTTTCCAGGACCCATCAGCTCCAAGTCAAGTCATTTTTAACCTAGTTGTGGAGGGCACAACTCACTGGCCCATGTGGGAATCGAACTGGTGACCTTGGTGTTATGAGCAGTGCCCTCTAACCAACTGAGCCAACCTCACCTCCTCCCTTTTTAAGTCAATTTTATGTAATATAAGTATTGCTACCCCAGCTTTTTATTTTCTTTCCATTTTCTGGAAATATCTTTTTCCATCCCGTTACTTTCAGTCTGTGTGTGTCTTTCAATCTGAAGTGAGCCTCTTGTAAGCAGCATATGTAAGGGTCTTGTTTCCTTATCTATTCAGCCTCCCTATCTTTTGATTGGAGCATTTAATCCATTTACATTTAAAGTAATTGTTGATAGATATATATTATTGCTGTTTTATTATTCATATATTTGATTTCTTCTTCTTATTAAAGAAGTCCCTCTAATATTTCTTGTAATACTGGTTTAGTGTTGATGAGCTCCTTTAGCTTTTCCTTGTCTTTACTGGTCCTTTGATTTTAAATGATAGCTTTGTTAGGTAGAGTAATCTTGGTTGTAGGTCCTTACTTTTCATCACTTTGAATATTTCATGCCAATCCCTTTCGGCCTGCAAAGTTTCTGTTGAGAATTCTGCTGACAGTCTTATGGAAGCTCTGTTATAGTTAACTAGCTGCTTTTCTCTTGCTGTGTTTAAGATTCTCTGTCTTTAACCTTTGGTATTTTAATTATAATGTGTCTTGGTGTGGGCTTCTTTGGGTTTATCTTGTTTGGGACTGTGCACTTTATGGCCTTGTATATCTATTTACCTTCACCAGGTTAGGGAAGTTTTATTATTTATTCGAATTGGTTTTTAATTCCTTGCGCTCTCTCTTCTCCTACTGGTACCCCAATGATGTAAATTTTGGTATGTTTTATGTTGTCCCAGAGGCTGCTTAAACTATCCTCATTTTTTGGATTCATTTTGCTGTTCTGTTTGGGTGTTTTCTACTACCTTATCTTCTAAGTTGCTGATTTAAACCTCTGCTCTAATGATCTGCCATTGATTTTTTCTGATGCATTCTTCATTTCAGTTATTGTATTCTTCATTTCTGAAGTTCTTTCTTATGTTTTCCATCTGCACTTTTATGTTTCCTATCTCTTTGTTGAAGTTCTTACTTAGATCATTGAGCAACCTTATAACCAGAATTTTGAACTCTGTGTCTGGTAGGTTGTTTCCATTTTATTTAGTCTTTTTCTGGAGTTTTGTTCTATTCTTTCATTTGGGACATGTTTCTTTGTTTCTCCATTTTGACTGCCACCCTGTGTTTGTCTCTATGTATTGGTTAGAGCTGCTATGTTTCTTGGTCATAATAGAGTAGCCTTATATAGTAGGTCTCCTGTGGGGTCCAGTGGTGCAGTCTCCCTGGTCACCTGAGTTGGACGCTTCAGGTGTGTGCTTGTGTGGGTTGTGTGTGCCTTCCTGTTGTAGTTGAGCCTTGATTGCTATTGGCACATCAATGGAAGGGACTGACTCTCAGGCTGATTGGTTGTGAGGACTGGCTGTGACTACAGTAGAGGAGCTGTTGTGCGGGGGCTGACTCTACAGAGCAGGATTTGCTTTAGCAGGGCTCTGGTACCTGCCCTGTCTGCCCTTTGGGTGTGTCATCCATAGAGGCAGTTGTGTGGTGCTCTGGCTCAGTCCAAAGCCGGTACCAGGCATGCCAGCTCTGGGGCCTCTGGGGAGGGACCCTGCTGCAGGCAAAGTTCAGCCACAGCCTATGCCCTGCCCCAGGGCCACCTGGCATGAGCCACAAAACAATCCACAGAGAACTACCACCTGCTCTGGGCTTGGAGGTGCCTGGGAAAGACCAAGCCACAAACTGGGGCTGGCTGCCACGAGTGCCAGGCTTCGGGCTGCTCAGCAAGAGGTGTGGGACACACCTAGACTAGATGCTGCTTGTTTGGAGTTTGTGAACCTTTGAGAGATTTTTAGGAAAGTCTTCAGCATGAGCCAAGACAGGCTGTTTATATGGAAAAGACTTTGGAAATGGCTTGGGTGGGCCTGAAAGTTGGGTGGGGTGGAGTCTCAGGGAATCACAGCAGGGAGTGGTGGCGACAAGTGTTAACTAGATTGATGGAGCCTCAGATATGGTGTCTACCTCTGTCTGCTCACTGGGAGGGGACAGGGCTCAACAAAGAAACAATGAATTTTACCAGCACTTCTGTCTGGGAGGAAGTTGACCCTGCAGCCCTCTGCCTGAAGCTAGATAAGATAATTCAGTTCTTCTCCATATGTCCTTGTCACCTTTCCAGCTGCTGCCCCAGAGCTGTAGCTCAGAGCGAGTGAGTCTGTGCATGGGCCCTTAAGCAGCCCTTAAGGCTGTGCATGGGACTCCAGCAGCCCTCCATCTCATGCAGGCATAATCTCTTCTGATTTTCACAGCCAGAAATTGTGAGGACTTCTTTTCCTGTCACCGAAACCCTGGGCTGGGGAGCCTGGTGTGGGGCTGGGACCCTTTGATCCTCCATGGGGGAACCTCCACAGCCAAGATATCCTTCTTGATTTTTAACTGCCACATGGGTGTGGGACCAGCTCATTCAGCATCTCTACCCCTCCTGCCCATGGAGACAACTCTTAATCAAGAAATAGCACATTACAAGTATTTCAGAGGTTCCCTGCCGATCACTACCTCCTCCCGCTCCTCAAGGATAACCACTATCCTGGATTCTATCATTCTATCACTATAGATTTGTTAGGCCTGCTTTTTAACTTCAGATAAGTGGAATCATAAAGTTTATATTCTTTTGTTCTGGCTCCTTTCATTCAATGTGGCTTTTGTGAGAGTCATCCCAGTTATTTGGTGTAGCTGTTGTTTAATTACTGGCATAAGTATTCTATTGTATGCATATACTGTTATTTATTTATCCATTCTATTGCTGATGGACAGTTTAGTCATCTCCAGTTTTGGGCTGTTAAAAATAACACTGCTATGAATATTCTGTATGTCTTTTGGTACACTGTACATGCATGTCAGTTGTGTATATTCCTAGGAATGGAATTACTGGCTTATAAGCTATATATTTGGGGGGAATAACTATCCACCATGTGCCCCAGGCATCCCTGCATGTCCTTTCCGAATATGCCAAACTTCAAGCTACATTCATCCCTGATACTGAGTAGTTCCTGTAGCAGAAATAGGTCATACCCACCACAGTGGCTGCTTGCTTCTCAGGGGAAGCAGGGGGACTAGCTTGTTTTCTGCTTGCTATAAAAGGTGCTGAATCCTGAGCCCTGTGTTCCTCTGATATTGCAAACCTGTTGTGTGAGTGGCTTCCATCTGGGCCTGTCCTGTGGCCCAGTGGGTTTGGGAGGCAGGGAAACTAGCACACTCCTCTGATGTTCCTGCCATTTACTATGCTGTGAGTCATAAACTGTCTTGCTCTGATTTTTTACATCTTAGAGTCTACTTTTGGCAACTGTGGAGTTGTGGCAAGCCACCCTGCTTGTCTACTCAGGTATCTCCGTTGGGGTCTTATTACTCCTTAATCTCCTCCATGAGGCTGGGATTCTTCCCTGACAGTGCTTAATCAGCTGTAGTAGGTAACACTTAACACTTTCCCCAAGTAGTATAGGGTGTTTCTTATTGCTCTTCTGACTTAAACATTTTAGAATTTGCTATGATAATATTTGATTGCCCATTATGTACACGGTACTTTCATATTACCAAATAGGATAATTCTTACAACATTGTGAGACAGACATTATTTTACAGATAAGGACACTGAAGATAGACAGTTAAGGGACACATTTGATTTTATACAACTATGATAATTGGTAACAATGGTTACTATTATATATAACAATAGTTCCTAGTGCTTCACATGTGAATTATCTCATTACAATACTATGAGATAGTTATTATTGTCATTCCCAAGGAACAGCTCAATAAATTGACATGCATTAAAGTTAATTCATCTGCCCATAGCCACACAAACAGTAAAAGGTAGAGCTGAGGTTTTAATCCAGGGTGAGACTGACCTCCAAACTCAAACCGTAGGTAGCATGTATTGTCTAATCTGGTAAGTGGTATAGTCACACCTTGTGACCTTCTGAGGAATCCATGTCCTCAGAATCCAGAATTGGTACTCACTTCACTGTACATTTTGCCAAGACACCTCAACTCTCAACAACAACTGACAGCTTGTTTGCGTTCCCCATCTGGCACATAATTGAATGAGCAGTGAAGTGACCGATGATCAGGCAGAGAGAAAAGAGGGAGCAGAGTGAAAGTTTTCTGTAATTCTTGTACTAGATCATCAGCCTCCTAATAACACGTTGTGCACTGAATATAAAATTGCATTCAGAAGGAGAGTATAAATCCTCAGAAGTCTAGAAGAGTAGGTGTGTCTAATTTTAAAGGAAAACTTAATTTTGGTTTTTAAAGGTTACCAGTCTTCGAATCATCCTCTGGAGTTCTCTGTCTCCAGGGAAAGTAGTTCTAGAAGGTCAGAAGGGTTGTATTTTTGTTTGAGAACTCAAGTAAAATGAATCCTCAGAAAGTCAGCAGTCTCATGTTTTTCCATCTCACCATGCTAAAGTGGTTTCAACCTAGATCCAAGAGACTGGCCTCTGGGAGGAACAAATACACACTTAACTTTTTACATTGACCCAGTTTTTGGCTTCTTTGCTTAGGGACCTTGGCCACTTTTGAAGCTATGCTGACTCTCCATCTCTCCATCATAACCTAAAAGTGAAAATGCTTTTCCTACTCATCCCTGCCACCTCTTCCCAGTGCCAGCATGTTCCTTTGGGGACACCACACTATTTCTCTAAGTCTGAATATGATAAAGGGGAAAATTATGTAACGTTTGCTCAGTTGCCACTTCAAGAAACCAATTCAAACAGATCATTGGGAAAATTATTTTATATATGTGTTTATAAAATCAGCTTTAAGGTTCTATACATTTTAAAAACGTGTATTTCAATGATAGTTTTGTTTCTGTTTAAATACACATTCATAAGTGTGGCTGGAATATTTTGGTAGAAAGTGGGGAAAGGGGCTTATGTGGATGTTCAGAGGGACATTCAGAAATATTCTTCAGTGACCAGGAGCTCCATGATGAAATGTATCCTCACTAGGGAGGGGCCATTTCAGTATCATCCCATGTGATCCAAAATGAGCATTTCAGAGAATAAACTGAAGAGACTATGTTGAAGGAAAAAAAATGTAGATAACTTCATTAAAGTGGAGGTGGTGAAGGAATATGCATGTGTGGCTGGGGAGAGCAGCTAGCAGGGGTTATACAACTTTATATCCCAAAATAAATTTCATAGAGTCTTGTTGGTTATTATTTCATATTGAAAATAAACAAAAGAAAGCAATTCCAAGACAATTTACTTGGAATTTTTCAGACCATATTTTTAAGGTTATCTCCTACAGTAAAAGTAAGAGGAGATGTAAATGTTATTCCAAGGGTATCTGGTGTGCAGACTAAACATGTTTTGATTCTGAAAGGTTTCCAAATCAGTGATAAGTTGGAGTGGATCAGCAAGACCTGGTCAAAAACACATCTTACATTTTGATATTAAATACTGATATCAAACACTGCTTCTTTTAGAATGATAAAACAATTAACCCAACAATGATTGGTCCCTTGGCCCCTGGGTATTAAGAGGAAAAGGCCAACTGAAACAAGTTCTTTGTATCTAATGTAAGAGTCTTGGGCTGGGGAACCCCCTTCTGAGATCAGGTGGACCTATTGGTGTGTTTGTGTTTGAAGAACTCATATGGAATGAAATTCCCCCAAAGCAAGCAGTCTGCCACATCCATTCTTTTATTTTTGCTTTCTATCAGTCTCTCAATTTGCACTATTGCCAATGAGACTTACTTACTCAAAAAGATTTTCTGATTAAAGAGAGTGACTCTGTAAGACAAAAATTTAATTGTGCATAGCAGAGTCCTGAACTAATTACCTTTTAGATACACATAAAAAGAAAGTCATACCTCGTGTTATAGCAGATGTAGGGAAGAAAAGACCTTTCTGGTAGAAGGATCTAGGTGAGCAATAAGAAGAAGTTTCTTGGTGACATTAAAAACATGATGGTGTGAGGGGTCTCCTTGACCTCTCCCCTTGAAATTACAACAAGTTGAACAGCTATAATTCAACAAAGGATTCCCTCTGCAACACACAAACATATCTGAGAGATCCATGTATTGAAACATCTCAAGGTGGGTGAATTGGGGCAAATAGGGGAGGAGGAAAGAGAGAAGAGCAAAGACCTGTGCCATGGATGCAGCCCAGAGTTGACTGCTGATCCTGGGAGAGGGGGAGAGTCAGGCTGCAAGTTTTCTCTCTGTGGCCCCAAGTATTCCTGCCTGAGTGATCAGCATATAATACGGCTGAACCCAACAATCAGGGCAGAGACCAAATACAGAAGTGCAATTGCTTTGTTCTTGCAGCTGCCACTATGAGGCAGAAAACAAAGCCACAGAGCCTGGCTGTCTCCCCACCACTTTCCCAGAGCTGGTGGGCCCCAGAAGCAACTATAGTAGTGAGTGTTGGGTTATAGAGCAGAATGTCTATAGTTCTGAGAACTGGAAAGACAGTTCTTGAGTGGCAGATACACACTGTGGGTAATCCCAGTAACAAGTGTGGAGATAGAGAGCTGAAGCAGCTGAGGTTTGGCAGTTGCCATTACTGGGAAGAGAACAAAGCCACAAACACACCAGTGTCCTCTCCCAGCCCACCCTGCCCCCACCTTTCAGGGCTGATCCCAGTGGGGGCACTTGGGACACCTCAGGTAGCACAGCACTGCATCTGGCTGCAGGGGCAACACTGAGATTTCAGGGGCTCAGAACCCCATCTCCCACTAAATTCTCCCATGGATATGGTGCCCTGAAACTGAGCTGACCTGGTCACAGAGGAGACAGCCATCGCCCCAGGGAATACAAGGCCTTTTTCACTGCCCAGCAGAGATCCACAAAGCTGGAGCAATAAAATGCTCCAGTGCCACCTACTGGAAAACCAAAGAAAGACCTCCCTTTATCAACCTGCTGCAGAGTTCACTCCCATATGTCTAGGTACAGAAAGAATCCATTATATATAATGAACAACTAAGGTAACAAGGCATCCCATGAACATCCAAGGTAACAAGAAAGCTCAGAAAGAAAGTGAAAAATCTCCAGGAAATAAACTTAAAGACATGGAAATATGTGACTTAAATGACAGAGAATTCAAGACGACAGCTCTGAAAAAATGCAACAAGATGCAAGAAAACTCAGGAAGTTTAATGAACTCAGACATAAAATCAACAAACAAAATGTATACTTTACCAACGAGATTGAACGTTTAAAAAAGAAACAAAAATTCTGGAGCTGAAAAACTCAATAAAAGAGATGAAGAATGAAATAGTGAGGATAGGAAATAGAGCTGACCAGAGGGAGGAAAAAATTAGTGGTATCGAAGGTAGAAATCTGGATATGATGCAGATGGAAGAAGAGAGAGACTTGAAAATTAAGAGAAATTAAAGAACTCTGCAAAAACTATCTGATTCCATCAGAAAAAGCAATATAAGAATAATGGATATACCAGAAAGGAAAAAAAGAGGGAGAAGGGAACAGAGAGCCTATTCAAACAAACAGTGAGAACTTACCAAACCTATGGAAACAAATGGGTCCTCAAATCCAAGAAGCAAACAGAACACCAGATTGTCTTAATCCAAGAAGGCCTTCTCCAAGGCACATTATATTAAAACTGTCAAAAATTAATGACAAAGAAAGAATTCTCAAGGCAATCAAGGAAAAGAAGACAGTAACCTATAAAGGAAAGCCTGTTAGACTATCATCAGATTTTCAGTAGAAGGAGGGAGTGGAATAAAATATTCGAACTATTGAAATAGGGAAATTACCAGCCAAGAGTAATATGTCTAGTGAAGTTATGCTTTATATATGAAGGAGTAAAAAAGAACTTTCCAGATATACAGAAACTGAGGGAATTTTCCACCATGCGGCCTGCATTACAGGAAATACTGAAGGGGGTTATTTTACCTGAAACAAAAAGGCAAAACTTAGAAAATTATGAGGAAGATGACAAACAAACAGACAGAAGCAGGAAATTTAAACCCCTATTCAGAATAGGGCACTATACACTTAAATATAACATAAAGGTTAAAGGAGGTAAAAACATAAAAAAGAAAAAGAGAAGAAAACAATTGCTACTGCAACTTAGAAATGAACTCACAGCATAAATAGAGATAATTTGTGACAACAGAAAACATAAAAGGGGAGGAGGTAAATGTCTGAATAAAAGAGAATGAAGATAAGATGCATGCAGAAGAAAAAGGACTACTGTACCTGAAACTTTCTGTTATATAAACTTAATGATATCCACACACACACAAACACAACCCATAACTGAGACATATAAGAGAGGAAAGAGAAGGAAAAACATCATAGAATACCACCAAATTAAAAAAGCAGACAGAAACACAAGGCAAAGAAACAATGGAGACACCAAGCTACCAGAAAACAAAAAATGACTATAGGAAATCCTCATATATCAATAATCACCCTAAATATAAATGGACTGAACTGACTAGTAAAAAGGCACAGAGTAGCAGATTGGATCAACAAACCCAAACCCAATCATATGCTGCCTCCAAGAGACACATCTCAGCTGCAAGGACAAATATAGACTCAAAGTGAAAGGGTAGAAAATGATATTCTAAACAAATGATCCAGAGAAAAGTGGGTGTAATCATACTTATATGTGATAAAAGTAGATTTCAATATAAAAAAGGTAGAAAGAGGCAAAGATAGACATTTCATAATGATAAAGAGGACAGTACATCAAGGACACATAACACTTACCAGTATATACTAGGTCTGACTATTAAGTTCATGACTTTGTTGCAACGATGTTGCTAACCTTTTTTGATATCAGAGGGATTATTCATTGTGAACTTGTACCAACTGGACAGACAGTTAACCAACTTTACTATTTGGAAGCAGCTGAAAAAGCTGTGTGACAAAGTTAGATGACTTGAACTTTTCACCAAAAATTCATGGCTCTAACATCATGACAGTGCACCACCTCACATGGCACTGTCCGTGAAGGAGTTTTTAGCCAGCAAACAAATAACTGTATTGGAACACCCTCATACTTACCTGATCTGGCCCCCAATGACTTCTTTTTTTACCTGAAGATAAGAGAATGTTGAGAGGAAGATATTTTGATGACATTCAGGACATCAAGAGTAATACGATGAAAGCTCTGATGGCCATTCCAGAAAGAGAGTTCTAAAATTGCTTTGAAGGGTGGACTAGGAGTTGGCATCAGTGAATAACTTCCTAAGGGGAGTACTTTGAAGGTGACTGTAATGATATTCAGCAATTAGGTATGTAGCACTTTTTCTAGGATGAGTTTTCAAACTTAATTGCCATACCTCATATACACCCAATCTGGAAGCACCAAAATATATAAAGCAACTACTCACAGAACTAAAGGGAGAAACTGACAAAAATACAATTATAGTAGGGGACCTAAATACCTCATTGACAACTATGGATAGATCACCCAAACAGAAAACCAATAAGGAAATATTGGCCTTAAATGCACATTAAGCCAAATGGACATAATTGATATTTACAGAGCTTTTTATCCCAGAGCACCAGATTATACATTCTTCTGTAGTGCACATGGAACAGTCTCAAGGATAGACCATATGTTGAAACACAAAACCAGCCTCAACAAACTTAAGAAGATAGAAATCATACCAAGCATATTCTCTGACTGCAATACTTTGAAATTAGAGGTCAACTTCAAAAAGCAAGTGGGAAAAACCACAAATATGTGGAGATTAAACAACATGCTACTAAAGAATGAACTGGGTCAAAGAGAAATAAAAGGAGAGGTCAAGAGATACATAGAAACAAATGAGTATGAAATACAAAATATCAAAACTTTGGGGATGCTGCAAAAGTGGTAATAAAAAAGAAGTTTATATAATTACAGACTTATCTCAAGAAACAAGAAAAATCCCAAATAAACAACTTAGCATTACATCTTAAAGAAATAAACAAAGAAGAACAAATGAAACCCAAAGTCAGTAGAAGAAGGAAATAATAAAAATTAGAGTAGAATTAAGTGAAACAGAGAACAAAAGACAACAGAAGAACTTAACGCAACAAAGAGCTCGTTCTTTGAAAAGATTAATAAAGTTGACAAATCATTGGCTAGACTCACTAAGGAAAAAAGAGAACAGACACAAACACAATCAGAAATGAAAGAGGAAATGTTACAACAGATACCACAAAAATACAAAGGGTCATACAGGAATACTATGAAAGAGTATATGCCATCACATCCCATAGCCTAGAAGAAATGGACAACATCTTAGCAATATATAACCTTCTTAGACTGAATCACAAAGAACTGGAAAACCTAAATAAACTGATCAACAGCAAGGAAATTGAAACAATCATCAAAAGTCTCCCAAAAAGCAAAAGTTCAGGACCAGGTGGCGTCATTAGAGAATTCTACCAAACATTCAGTGATGATTTAATACTTGTCCTCCTCAAACGCTTCCAAAAAATTGAAGAAGAGGCAATACTTCCTAACTCATTTTATGAAGCCAACACTACCCTGATACCAAAACTTGGTAAGGATAACACACACACACACACACACACACACACACACACACACACAAAATAAACAAACCAAAAAGCTATAGGTGAATATCTCTGATGGATACAGATGCAAAATTCTTAAACAGAATACTAACAAATTGAATACAACAAAACATTAAAAAGATTATACATCATGATCAAGTGGGATTCATTCCAGGGGTGCAAGGATGGGATCAATATATGCAAATTGATCAATGTGGTACATCACATAAAACAAAATAAAGAATAAAAATCAAATGATCATATCAATTGATGCAGAAAAAGCATTTGACAAGATACAGTATCCATTCATGATTAAAACACTATGTGAAATAGACATAGAAGGAAAGTACCTCAACATAAGAAAGGCTATATGTGACAAACCCTTAGCTAATATCATACTTAATGGTGAAAAACTGTTATTCAACATAGTAGTGGATGTCCTAGCTAGAGCAATCAGAGAAGAGAAAGAAATAAAAGGCATACAAATTGGGAATGAAGAAATCAAATTGTAACTTTTTGCAGATGACATGATCCTTTATATAGAAAACCCTAAAGACTCCACAAAAAACTATCAGAAACAATAAATAAATACAATAATGTTGCAGGATACAAAATCACTGTACAAAGATCCATTGAGTGCCTACATATTAACAATAAAATTTCAGAAAAAGAAATGGAACCCTCCTTTTTTTTTTTTTGCAATTTCAACAAAAGAATTAAATAACTAACAAAACTTAAAAGACATGAAGGACCGATATACTGAAAACTACAAGACATTATTAAAAGAAATTGAAGACACAAAGAAATGGAAAGATATTTAACGTTCATGGATTGAAAAAATCAACATAGTTAAAATAGCCATATTACCCAAAGCAATATACAGACTGAAGGCAATCTCCATGAAAATTCCAATGGCATTTGTAAAGGAATAGAACAAAAACTCATCAGATTTGTATGGAATCACAAAAGCCCCCAAATAGCCAAAGCAACCCTAAGAAAAAAGAACAAGGCCGGAGGTTTCATCCTCCCTGACTTCAAATTGCACTATAAATAAAGCAACAATAATCAAAACAGCATGGTATTGACAGAAAAGCAGACACGCAGACCAATGGAACAGAATTGAGAACCCAGAAATGAACCCACATATATATGGGCAAACAATTTTTGACAAAGAAGCCCATAGCTTAAAATGGAGAAAAGAAACCGTCAATAAATGGTGCTGGGAAAATTGGAAAGCCATCTGCAACAGAATAAAATTAGACTGCTATTTGTTACCATATGCCAAAATTAACACAAAATGGATCTAAGACCTCAGTATAAGACCTGAAACAATAAAGTGCACAGAAAAAAGCATAGGTACTGAACTTATGGACCCTGGGTTCAGAGAGAATTTTATGAATTTGGCCTCAAAGGCAAGGGAAGTAAAAGCAAAAATAAATGAATGAGACTATATCAGACTAAAGAACTTCTGCACAATAAAAGAAGACATCAACAAAACAAAGAGGCAACCAACCGAATGGGAGAAGGTATTTGCAAACAATACTTTCTAGATTAGCCTTCTAGAACTGGCTTCCACAGTATTCCCCAAATTTCTGTCTGCATTGACCTCTCTCCTGTTTTTATTTCAGGGCCTCAACCCTGGTGGGGTTCTTCTGTTCAGTCTCCCTTTATCTCTCTGCACTGAAGGATTAATCTTAAAAAACAAAACAATCAGTTTTTTCTGCTGCTCCAAAACTCCCTTGGTTTCCATTGTCTACCAAATCAAGCCCACACCCCCAGTAACCCATCCAAGATTCTGAAATCAGGCCCAAACACTCTTGCAGGTTACGAGTCCTATTGCTCTGCTGTATACCATGCAAATTACATGTGAAGGTCTTCCAACATGTCTGCTTAATCGCTTTGTTCACACTGCCTCTTTATTTGCATCTCCTCAATCTGTGCTTGTCAGTATTCTGTCTATTTAAGATCCGGTTTAAATCCCACCTCTTCCAGGAAGCTTGCTCTGATACAAACAGAAGAAAGCTATACTTCCCTTCTCAACATCCTTAATGGCATATTATTTATAGTAGTTAATGCATACTTTATTTTAGTTGTCTGTCTATTCTTTTATACATAACCCTACAGATCGAAACAGGGCTATTGTCTGCTTACCTCAGGATCATTCCGTGTATTTTTCTTATTTTATATCCATATATCAATATCAATATGGAGTGATACTTATTTTTTGATATGTATTTTAAAAGTCAGATAGATAGATACCATATATATATGATACTATACATTTTTTTTTCAATAAATAGTTTGTCATGTACACTTTTTTTGTCAGTTCACTTAGAGGCCCTCACTATTCTTAATGGGTGCACAGTATCCCATAGAATAAATGTTTCATTGTTTAAACATTTTCTCACTCATGGACATTCCAGCAGCTTTCAATTTTTTTGCCCTTCTTGAATGTATATGTTTGTGTTCTTAGATAAGGCTGTCTATAGCATAGATTTCCATAAGTGGACCTGCTGGGAGCAAAGGATGTATGTATTTTTTGCAAAAAGAATTTAAATAATTTAAACTATATTTGCCTAGTACATAACATTAAATAAAGTAGAAATTTTAAAACATAGGGATTTTACTGTTCAAATTCTTATAAATTCAACAAATTCACCTTTTCTTTTTTTGACTGATTGATTCAACTACTACTCATCAGCATGCAACATACACATCTGTGTACCTTGATTTGATTAAAACATGCTATGCTTGTCATTGTTACTATTCATTGCTTACTTGTTTAAAAAATATATAGGAGATTTCTGGATAGAATCTATGTATTCCTAGCTGTCCCCAATAACCATCTTGGTCTATAAATACAAAGGATGCCTTAACGGTCATTAAAGTTCACTTTTGCTGCAAGATTTCAGTATGAAACTTTAGATATAGATCAATTACAGCAGACTAGTCATGCAAGGAGGGACTTTGCTAGTGTTTATAGCACATACATCAGACTTGCTTGGGGAGAATGTGGATAAAGATCCAGAATCCCTTTAGAATGACCCAAGTTGTTTTTGAGAAAGAAGAAAGCATTGGCAATGACTCACTAAGGTCCATCAAGTCTTGCTACTCTTCTGCTCCTTAAAATAGTTGTGCAGTGAGTATACTGCTGTAAGGTGGCCTCATCCCTAGGATGATAAACAAGTCTGGAAAATTAGCTTGTGTTATGGATGAGTATTGAGGTGGAAAGGAGATGAGTCTCTTCAAAACCAAGAGAACTTTATGTTAAAAGTGATGTCTTTTTAAAAAGTGGTATCCTTTTGTTCAGGAAGGCTGCAGGATACAAGATTAATATATAAAGAATCAATTAGACTTCTGTATAGTAACTGAACAAACCAAAAATTAAATTAAAAAAAACAATTCTATTTACAATAAAATTAAAAAGAGTAAAATACTTAGGACTATATTTAATAAAAGAGGTGTAAAACTTATACTCTAAAAACCACAAAACTACAAAATTGTTAAAAGAAGTTAAAGAAGACCTAAATAAATGGAAAGATACCCCATGTTCATGGGTTGGTAGACTTAATATTGTTCAGATAGCAATACTTCCCAAATTGATTTATAAATTCAGTGCAATCTCTATCAAAATCCAAGCTAATTTCTTTGTAGAAACTGACAAGCTGGTCCTAAAATTCCTATGGAAATTCAAGGGACCTAGAAGAGCCAAAACAGTTTTGAAGAAGAGCAAAGTTGGAACTTGGCTCACACTTCCCAATGTCAAACCTACTACACAACTATAGTAATGAAAACAACAAAGAAAACAGACAAATTGGACATCATCAAATGAAAAATGTTTGCTATTCTAAGGACACCATCAAGCATGTGAAAAGACAACCCACATAATGGTATGAAAATTTTTGTACATCATATCTTTGATGAGGGACTTGTATCTAGAATATATCGAGAACTCCTACAGCTCAATTATAAGACAAATAACCCAAATAAAAATGCATAAAAGTTCTGAATAGACATTTCTCCAAAGAAGATATACAATTGATCAATAAGCACATTAAAAGATGGTTGACATCATTAACTATCAAGGCAATGCAAATCAAAACCACATGAATACCACCTCATACACACTAGGATAGCTATAATCAATAATATAGACAATAACAAGTGTTGGCCAGGATGTGGAGAAATTGGAACCCTCATACACATTCAGAGGGAATGTAAAATGCTGCAACTATTTTAGAAAACAGCCTGGCATTTACTCAAAGGGTTAAACATAAAGTTATCATTCCTAGGTACATAAAGTTACATTCCTAGGTATATACTCAGGAGAAATAAAAAATGCCCACATAAAAACTTGTACACAAATGTTTATAGCAGCATTATTCATAATGGCTAAAATGTGGAAACAATCCAAATGTCCATCAACTGATGAGTGGATATATATAGTATATTCATACAATAGAATAAAACCGAGTCATAAAAAGAAACACTAATACATGCTACAACGTAGATTAACCTTGAAAACATGCTAAGTGAAAGAAGCCAGTCACAAAGGACCACAGCTACAAAGTGTTCAGAACAGGCAATTCTACAGAGGCAAAAAATAGATTGGGGGTTGTTTAGGGCTGGAGGAGAGGTTGAGAGAAGCAAATCATCTCTACTGGTAAGTATGGGATTTTGGGAGTGATGAAAATGTTCTAAAATTGATTGTGGTGGTGGTTGCACAACTGTGAATTCACTAAAAACCACTGTAGTGTACATTTTAAATGGGTGAGTTGTATGGTATTTTATCTCATTAAGCTGGTATTAAAAAAATAATATCCTTTTAAAGTTGCTTACTTATAAATATAAGGCTATTAACTTCCTGTGGATCCCAAAGTAGTTTCTGGAAAGGGTGGTGATGATGGTGGAGGTGGGAGTCCTCTATGTTCCCACATGTAAAATCTACTGGTTAAACACAGAGGTAAGCTTGTTCTTGCCCTGGCTTCTGCCTAATGGGCTCATTTCTTTCTGTATGCAGATTTTGAGTGTCCAATGAAAACCTCCAAAAATTGAGTATCTGATCTTCTATTTACAACAGGAGTCATTTAGAAGACTAGTGTGGAAAGAAACAAACTATGTTTGTATGTCTGCACACACATTTGTAAGAGGGCAGATTAAGGGAGTAGTACCAGCCCTTCAAATCGTAGTGTGTCTCTAGGCGGTGGCCCCAGGATTCTTGGAGGTGGTCCCAGTTTTAGACACCAGAACAAGGTGCCTAACCTGGGCTGTTTCCTCCTTGAGCCCCATGTGTTGGGCTTCTGTGTAGCAATAAGCTGGGTACATGGAATTACTCACCATCCTCTTCCCTAATTTTCTGTTCAATCAAAGTTCGTTATCCATTTTCTTCTTCTTTCTTTTTAAGCTCAAGCTGTTATGGTCTCAGGAGAGATTTCAGTCTGCTGTGTGTGTGTGTGTGTGTGTGTGTGTGTGTGTATGTGTGTGTGTGTGGGTGGGTGGGTGTGCATGTTTTATTTATTTTTTTAATCCTGGGGATTCTATTTTTACTCATCTGTTCAGTTGTCCAAAGGATGAAGATATTATCTCTCAATCAACAGCAACCCACCCACAGTGTCAGTGTGTTCTGTTATTAGGCTTCTTAATGATGGGCCCCATTCTAGCCCAGCTCTGTCCCCCCTCACCCTCTTGCTGCTCTTCACTGGCACCCACATGGAGCTACTGCTGGCAAAGAGAATGTTCAGGGCTTGGGGCCAACTCTGGGGCCAGCGCGCTATGCCAGAGCTGAGGGGAAGGGGTATTCTGGAAATCTCATCTTGCTAAATCAAAACTAAGTGAACAAAAATGAGCTCTAGAAGTGTTCTAAAGTTCAAAGTTCTCAGTAGAACCTGCACATGACCTACCAAGGCGTCATCTTCTACTGCTGGCCCTTGCCGATTCTCTGCCACTCACTGGCTTTCTTGCTCTTCCTTGTATATAACAACTACACAACTGCCTCAAGACTTTGTCGAGATTCATAAAATGAAACCCAAGTCCCTTAAAAAACAATATCCACCTCACATCATGGACTGAGAAAATGACCAGTTTCCTTTTCATGTGTTTTAACAATCTGTGCAGCATTTGTTTATTTTATCTACGTCTATAAATATTCTCTTATTGATGTAAGTGGTTCTGAATGAGAGGTGTACTTGTTTCCTATTGCTGTTGTAACAAATTAGTACAAACTTAGTGGCTTAAAAAACACAAATTTAGAGTTCATTCCCAGTTGATCTGCTTTAAGAAAATAAAAAAGCAAAGAAAAGGTTTTCAGATAAAAGGATAAGGATGCCAGAGGGAAAATTGGACCGTGAAGAATTTAGAAGAACAATTGAAATGGTAAATATCTGGCTAAAGACGATATTGTTCACCCCTTAAGTTCTTTAAAATACGTATGTTGTTGAAAGCAAATGCAGAACATCATTTAAAGGAATATTCAGTACATGACTATGTAATAGAAATGATGATTATAAGAAAAAGGAGAGAATAAAGGGTCTTATGTTGTTGGGGGGTATATTAACTCTAAGTAGGATGTGAAAGTTAGGTTTGTAGTTTGTAATGCTAAAAATCCCCATTAAAACATCTATACAAACTGCTAGAGTCACAGAGCCAATAGACAAAGTGGAATACTAGTGGTATTCAAATAATTAAAAGGAAGCAGCAAAGAGGATAGAGAGGAACAAAAATCATGGAGACAAACAGAAAATCATAACGACAGCATAAACTTATGTCCAGTTATCAATAATTGCGGTAAATGTAAATGATTTTAACTCTCCTTACCCCCAAATTCATTATCTTACAGTTCTGGAGGTGGGAAGTTCAGAACGGGTCTTATGGGCCCCAATCAAGTTGTCAGCAGGGCTGAGTTGCCAGTGGAAGTTCTAGGAGAGAATCTGCCTTGCCTTTTCTACTTCTAGAGGCAGCCTATATTCCTTGGCTTGTGGCCCCTTCCTTCACTTTCAAAGACAGTGATATAGCATCACCCAATCTCCCTTTCTTTCTCTGAACTCTGTTTCTGTTGTCATCTCCTTCGCTGACTCTGACCCTCCTGCCTTTTACATCTTGCGATTACATTTCCATTTCAAGAGCCTTAACTTAATCACATTTGCAAAGTCCCTTTTGTCATGGAAGGTATTCACAGGTTCTGAGGATTAGAACATGGACATCTTTGGGGGCCATTATTCCACTTTCCACAAAAGCTAAAGGCTAAAGTGGTTCAAACGCATTTTGGGAGCCAAAGGTTTCCATTTGACTTTGATGATGATGACCAGATTGTCACAAAATATTTAGTACTAGAAAAGGAAAAGTAGCTACAGAAAACAGAAAAAAAAAAAAAAAAACCCAGAAGAAATGTCAAGAACTACTTCAGTGCTGATTCCCAGTTACAGGAAAATTGGTTTATATTTGTCTGATAGGTTTTATTGGAAGAGTGAGAGCCTGTAGTACTGAAGTTTAATATATTACCTAAAACTTGAATTTATAGAAATGTAGAGCATGGAAGTTATTCACTTTTTAGAAGTTTAAAAATGATGTGTGACTATGTTAAAATATCTAATGAGTATAACTAATTAAATATTACAAAGAGGTAGATGTGAGTTCAGTGAATAGATCTATTTCTGATGAAGAGAGGTGTCAGAAGTGGGAAAGGCTATCAGTGGTATGTATACCCTCCAACTGGAGAAATGTAAGCAAATGTTTAGAACAAATGTGCTGTGTGCTAACAGGGAACCCTCAGACTGTAATAGTCCTTGATTCTAATGGGGAAAGAAGTTTCAGCATTTGGGCAATCATCTGCTGTCACAAGTGAGAACATGGGGCCCTCATTGAGCAAAGACCAAGCCTTATAAGTGCAAAAGCTAAGTTAATGGAAAACATGAGTAAAGCAATTTCATGGGGTGTATAGTTTACATTTTAACATTGTCATAAATGAAAATGGCCATTATCAAATGGTGCATTTTTGAGACAAAAATGTGAGAATTTTTGAGCAATGTTGAGAAAATGAGATAAAAATGAGCAATGTTTAGTTATGCAACAAGCAGAGAATAGCATTGTAAGACAATTTATGCTTCTGAAACAAAACTTAGGAAAAAATGTTAATGATAACCAAAATAGGAACATCACAAAATGGCTTTGTCTTTTTTGAGCATAGATATATTGTCACACTAAAGTAAACAAGAGGAAATGAGCTTATATTTATAGAGTGGACTTCCTCATGATTTCACTGTGGTTAGTATCATTTAACAGTTGAGTCATAAGAATATAGTAGCATCAAGAGGACAAAGAAGGCTTCTCTATCTTCTGGGAGGTTTTTTCATTTTTGCTGGTCTTTATTTCTTCTAAAAAATTGATGGAAAGATGTGTGGACTTTTAAATTGCTTAGCTTTTTCGGAACTCTCTTTCTGCATCTGAAACCTGAGAGTTGAACTAGAGAGATAATTCCTTGGGGTTCCTTCTAGTACGAAAATGTGATCATTTCAGGCAAAGATATTGTAGGAGAAAGGCAGGGAGGAAAGTTTTAAAAGATGAAAATACATAATGCCAAAACAACAAAGGAAGTTGTGTTTCTGCCTGGCCTTCCCCACTTAATCCTTTCACCCCTTGCTGCTCTGGAAAGGTAAGTTATCATTAACTTGCTCTGTCTTCAAAGGGAGAGACAATGGAAAGTGAGTTATTTCTACTCTACAAACATACTTCAAATCTATAAGATACTTAAAATAACTTCTACTTTTGCAACACCTGTTGTCTGAAGATTACAAACAACAGTGATTAGGTTTATTGGGCAAATGGGAAAATGGGAGCTTTGAGTTAAGTAGTTTTTCAAAGTCATTATATTTTGGCAGGCTCCTCTGGCACTCAGCTGTGTGTTTCAGATGTAATCCTTAAATGCTTGGCTTGCCAATCCTATCACTATCATTCTAAAACTACTTTTGCCATATAGTGTAGCCATTACAAAAGATAACTATAAAGCCCATATAAGCACCTGGAGACATAGCTATGAATCAATGCTTAAGTGAAAAAAAGCAAAACACAAAATTTTATGTCTGTTATTATGATAACTACCAAAAAATGTGTGCCTATGGACAAACGCATTGAAGAGACCTGCTGAGAACAATCACAACAAAACCACTCTTATAACGTGATGCTATTACAGCAATTTTTCCCATTAAAAAAAATTCTTTTAATAATATAGATTTATTGTTTCCTTCATTTACACAACAATTAATTTAGTATCTACTATGTGCTAGTACCGACAGTGCTAGTCATTGAAGAAACACAGATGGATATGTGAGTTCTACTTCTCACTCTACTCTGAGCTCTTCGTCTAGTAGGTAGAGTAACATGTAGGCCAAGTCACAACACAGTGAGATAAATCCTGTAGCAAGGGCCTTAATGAAGAATCTGATGAAGAAGTGAATTTATTAGAGAAATATTTAGGAGACATAATTAACAGATTTAATAGGCTACTGAAATAGAGGCTGAGGGAAAAGGAGGTGACAAAGAGAAATCCGAGTGTTCAATTCAGGCGGGGTTTGTATGGAGATGATATTTACTGAGGTGGGAAAAAGAGAAGAAGGAACTGGTCGGGGTCTGTGAGAGTGACAAGCCCAATTGTGAAAGCTTTCAATGCTGAGGTGCCTGTGGCTCATTTAGAGGTAGTTGGATACTTCTGGAAGATACAGAGCTCAGGTGAAATGCCTGGGTTAAAGAGGTAGTTTTGGGAGTTAAAAACCAAACATAATAAATGAATCTGCAAATGTAGATGAGATTGTCTAAAGAGATAGCACTGAATGAGAAGAGACAAAGAAGAAGGTAGGAACATAAGGTGTGTCAGTGTGTAAAGGATGGTGCAGGCAGGGGACCCCTAAAAGATATGGAGAGGGAGTGGTCTGATTTTTAGGAGAGCAGAGAGGGAGAGGTATCACTTAAGCCAATAGAAGAGATTCAGGAAGATGGGGTCAACAGTGTAAAATTTCATAGATACGTCAATAAAGATAACTCAGAAATATCCCTCGGCTATTGCACTTGGGAGGACATGAGCAATCTTGAGTGATAAGGATCAAATAATTAATGGGAAATACCAAAGAGCTGACTAATAGTGTTACATTAAAAAATTTAGGTTTGAAAGAATAAAAAAACAATAAAAAGGAAACAGAACAAGGGAACCAGAAATAATATATTTAATTGTCAGAAGCTATATTTGGGAAACTTTCATAAGCACTAGATCTAGTACATAAATTATTTTGGGGTGAAAGGAGATTCTTTTTTTAAAAGATTATTTATTTTTAAATTGAATGTATTGGGGTGACATTGATTAATAAAATTATATGGGTTTCAAGCATACAATTCTATAATACCTCATCTATATATTGTATTGTGTGTTCACCACTCAAAGTCAAATCTTCTTCCATCACCATGTATTTGACCCCCTTTACTCTCCTCTACCTCCCCTCCTCTGCCCTTACCCTTTGGTAACCACTAAATTGTCTGTGTCTATGAATTTTTGCTTATTTATTTGTCTTCTTTGTCTGTTGCTTTCAGTTTTATATCCCGTATGTGAGTGAAATCATATGGTTCTTGACTTTTTCTGTCTGACTTATTTCACTTAGAATGATAATCTCAAGATCTGTCTATGTTGTCACAAATGGCAGTATTTCATATTTTTTATGGCTGAGTAATATTCCATTGTACATACGAGTATGCACGACATCTTCTCCATTCAAACATCTATCGAAGGACGCTTTGGTTATTTACATATCTTGGTCACTGTGAATAATGCTGCAGTGAACATAGGGGTACATATATCTTTATGGATAAATGTTTTTAGGTTTTTTGGGTAGATACCCAGAAGAGGGATTGCTGGGTCATATGGTAATTCTATTCTTAATTTTTTGAGGAACCTCCATACTGGTTTCCATCGTGGCTGTGCCAGTTTACATTCCTACCAGCAGTGTATAAGTGTTCCTTTTTCTCCACAGACTCTCCAACACTTGTTATTACTTGTCTTGTTCATCACAGCCATTCTAACAGGTGTGAGGTGGTATCTCATTGTGGTTTTGATTTGCATTTCTCTAATAGGTAGTGAAGCTGTGCATCTTTTCATATCTGTTGGCCAATTGCATGTCTTCTTGGGAGAAGTTTAGGTCCTCTGCCCTTTTTCTTTTTTAAATTTATTGGGGTGACAATTGTTAGTAAAATTACATAGATTTCAGGTGTACAATTCTGTATTACATCATCTATAAATCCCATTGTGTGTTCACCACCCAGAGTCAGTTCTCCTTCCATCAACATATATTTGATCCCCCTTACCCTCAGCTGCCACCCCCCACCCCCCTTACCCTCTGGTAACCACTAAACTATTGTCTGTGTCTATGAGTGTTTGTTTCTCATTTGTTTGTCTTGTTCGTTTGTTGTTTTTGGTTTATATACCACATATCAGTGAAATCACATTACCTGCATAGAAGAAAACATAGGTACTAAACTTATGGACCTTGGGTTCAAAGAGCATTTTATGAATTTGACTCCATTTTTTAAAATAGGATTGTTTCTTGTTGAGTTGTATGAGTTCTTTATATATTTTGGATATTAACTCCTTATTGGAGGTGTTGCTTGAAAATATCTTCTTCCATTCAGTTGTTTGCCATTTTGTTTTATTTATTTATTTATTTATTGGGAAATATTGGGGAACAGTGTGTTTTTCCAGGGCCCATCAACTCCAAGTCAAGTCATTGTCCTTCAATCTAGTTGTGGAGGGTGCAGCTCAGCGTCAAGTCCAGTTGCTGTTTTCAATCTTAGTTGCAGGGGGCACAGCCCACCATCCCATGCAGGAATTGAACTGGCACCCTTGTTGTTAAGAGCTTGTGTTCCAACCAACTGAGCCATCCAGCCACCCCACCAGCAGTTCAGCGACAGCTCGTTGTCTTCAATCTGTCCCCTGTGGGAATCGAACTGGCAAACCTGTTGTTAAGGGCTCATGCTCTAACCAACTGAGCCATCTAGCTGCCCCCAGTTGCCACTTTGTTTTGCTGATGGTTTCTTTTCCTGTGCAGCAGTTTTTCAGTTTGATATAGTCCCATTCATTTATTTTTGCTTTTACTTCCCTTGCCTTTGAGGTCAAATTCATAAAATCCTCTCTAAACCCAAGGTCCATAAGTTTAGTACCTATGTTTTCTTTTATGCAATTTATTGTTTCAGGTCTTATATTGAGGTCTTTGATCCATTTTGAGTTAATTTTGGTGTATGGTGACAGATAGCAGTCTAGCTTCATTCTTTTGCATGTGGCTTTCCAATTTTCCCAGCACCATTTATTGAAGAGGCTGTCTTCTTTCCATTGTATGTTTTTGTCTCCGAAGGAGATTCTTTTAGCCCAAATGTGGGCAAATGTTGGTAAGTTCTTCTTGGCTTTCAAATATCAACTAAATAAGGCTGATTTTTAGTTTGGGGAAATGCCTATTGGCCTCAGATTGTATGTCAGAATAAGTGGAAAATTTTAAAATTCTAAGTCTGCAAAAAGATTTAGAATGAGTTTCCTTTTCTTTGTTTAGTTGTAAAACAAGCAGATGTCCAGATGATCAGTGCCACTTCTTTGTATAGACAGGTTCAAAGTCTCCCTGATCTTTGTTTCTTTAATTTCTACAATGAGGAATTTGGATTAGATTGTGATTTTCATTATCTAGTTTATTCAAGAAGAGCAGGAAATAGACATTAGATTTAACTGAAGGAAGAGTATTTGCTTGCGTTTCTTTTAAATACGATGTGTCCATGACAGTATTTGGGGAGAAGGGACGGTCTTGTGGCACTTAGGGAACTGGACACTAAGTTTTTGGCATTGGGAAGTGGGAAGGCTTCTTCTGAAGGAGTCATTGTGAAGGTATTCGGCAGGGCTTCAGCATCTGTCACAAGGGGGTTTGTAGATTTATGTGCTTCTCAAGGAGGTCCCTGAACTTGCTTTCAGCAAGAGATAAATCACTGTCACTTTGCAGACAGGCACAGACAAACATGGAGGCGACTTTTGCTTCATTAAAACAAAAGAACCAACCAGGCTCCCGCAGATGTGGTTCCTTCTTCTTAGAAATGACAGAATCAATTAGTGCAGGTTCACTCAGTGGTTTGCCATGGGCATGGCTTTTGGGCTGAGGCAATAAAAACCTGTCAACTATGATGATGTTTGTGGAGAACAGTGGAGGGGATATGTGGCAGCTCATCAGGATATGAAAAATGATCCCTTGGAAAAGTAGGTACAGGCATTGTAATAATACACTTGACGAGCACCTTGTCTTCTAGCAACTTTGCAAAGCGTGATGATAATTACAATAAAAATTGGCTCAATATAGCATAGCAGTACTCACCAGAAATCAGCAGAGATGGGAAAGCTGTGAAAAACAGTACTTTTTTTCTCATTAATTTCATGCACATTTGTTACTACAATGGGGTCAGAAAATTCAAAGTGGCTCATAAGAAAAATAGGCTACGTATTCATAAAACTGGCTTGAATCCAGAGCTGTCAAAGTTTAGTCTGTGTTGCATGATGCCATTTATTGAAGTGAGGTGGGGGGTGTGTGTGTGTGTGTGTGTGTGTGTGTGTGTGTGTGTGTGTGTGTGTGAAAGAGAAAAGGAGATTGATAGATACCTTATTGAGATAAAAACACATAGAATATTTACTTAGGTGTTAATGATAATCATTGTGTAATATATTATACATAGATAGCGAGGTATTTTATATGAATTAAAAAACATTTTCCTAGAAATTATAACAATTTAAGCATTTTAAAACCTGTTGCTCAGGGTGAGCAACTGAAAGGAAATGCAATTAAAATAGACAAATAGGCAATTTATCATTTTTAATGGCAAAGTACTGTGTCAATCCCCGTCTGCTGCCATCTCTGCACAGAGGACCCTCCCTCCTACTGGCTAGAGCCCTAACCCATTCCATATCCAACCTGGTAGTGGTATCTCAGGAGCCCTTGCCCAGATGCATGGTTGGCTCTGGATACTCTCAGGCCTGCAGAGCAGCAGCCTTCTTCTCTAAGCCAAGCTGTGGGACATTATGATGGGACATTCTGCCTTGGTGTCATGCTGATCTCTTTAGTGGAGACCCTGATCTCTCAGTTCCCTGTGCTCAACCCCTTCCACCCTGGCAGTGGGACCTGTAGCTCTGCAATTCATTTGTTGTCTTAGCATCCACTGCAGACCAGAAGGAACCAGGTGATTCCTGGTTGACTTGACATGTGTCACCACCATCTGTAGCTGCTCTTGCCACAGTTCACCATGCAGAGTGGATTCCCTGAACACTGGTGTCAGCCCCGATTGAGCCTGAGTTGGCTGAACTTCTAGGATCCAGCTTATGCGCATCTCAGTCCTTTGGGTCCTGACTGACTCCTTAGCCTCACCCATCACCAACCCCTCCAATAAGCTGCTGGGCCTGTGGAGGCTCAGGCTTCCTTCCTGGGTGACTGGAGGGGCCAAATACTGCAATTTGGAAGTGTGGCCCAAAAAATATCCTGTGGGGCAAGTTTTGACCCATGAGAGACAGGAAACTGGAAGGAGCTAGCAGATAAAGTGCTTGCCCTTCCTCTCTCTGATGGGCTGTTCTGGCATTCCGTGGTGCCATAGGGCCTCCTCAAAGACGTCCCATATAACAAAGTAACCAGCTATGTTTTCCTACGAGGCTCAGGCCAGCCTGATATTGTCCCCCTTGTAGATACTTTGCTTTCTTCCCAGCTTCACATCACCCTCTTTGTCATTCCTTCTTCTCCTTTGAGGACACGCATGGAAGCTCTACCTCAGGTTCTATTTCTGAGGAACTGGATGAAGAGAGACAGTGTGATCTGGACAGCAGGGTGTCCTTGCAGAAGGAGGGCCCATTGATACGCTGGCCTACCTAGACTGACTTTACTCGTTCGTAATTTCTCTGGTTCGTGCATATCGGCAGTCTCACACGTATGGTCCAATTGGTTATGGTAAAAATGGTTGGATTCTTGGATATTTTGATAATAGTTCTGCATGGCTGTGTGTTTTGGGGCATGGGCCAAGGAGAAGAGGATTTGGTTTAATATTTCTAATTTTTAGCTGCCAAAAATAGAATAGGTTTTTTTTAGGAGTGGTGAGCTAGTGGCATTCTCAGAGAGGAGCTCAACCTTGAGCTGGTGACCAAGCTTGGAAAGATAGTAACAAGCAGTGACATGCAGGCTTGATTTTGCATGAGGACAAATTTTGTGAAAAAATATTTACAGGGTTTATTTTTTCTTAAATAATTGTCAGTTCATATTTTTAAAGTTGCTGTATTTTTCTACAAGGGCAATTTTGGGAAATAAAAGCACACATGTAACCCCATTAAAACATTCCTTGGGAACTGCCCCTATTCTTTGCTAGCAGTGGGAATGTGTTTGCTCTACATGTTGCATGTAAGTTCAAGGGGCATGGGTCAGTGACTTTCCTGACACTGTGTGCAAGATGGAATGTGCACATGGGTACTGTTTGGGGAGAGCATTCATAGCTTTCATCAGCTCGTAACCTAAATACATACACACAAAGCTTTATCCTTATTGGCCAATCCTTGGCCTAATCAAATAAATTTTTTAAATTTACTTGATGTAAAAGAAATTAACCTGGACATTCGGATCTCTTGATAGAAGGCAATTGTTATATCCACCCCCTACCCCTGACCAAGTCAGGGCAAAGGGGCAGGGTCCTTTGATATCCAGTAAACTTCTGTTTGGATTTCTGTTTGGTTTTTTACACTTAAACACCCCAAAACAATCTTCTGTCCTTTCTTCCCAAATCTGCTCCTCTCACAATCTCCCTCATCCCCAACCAAAATCCTTTCACTCTTCCTTTCATAGCCCATATCTGGTCCATTCACACACCCCATTGGCTCTGCCTTCAGAACAGACGAAGTGTCTGCCCAGCGTCCCCAGTTACTGCTCCCAGTGTTGCCATCCACGGAAGTCCTCATTGCCGCTCACTGGGAATACTGCCATAGCTTTGTCCTTGCTTCCCTTTAGTTTCTTCTCAAAAAGCAGCCAGCGTAATTCCCTTAAAATGCCACTCCTTCACCTAAAGCCTTCTAATATCTCCCCATCTCACTCAGTAAAATCCAAAGTGCTCACATGATTTCCAGGCCCGAGGTCAATCTGGCCCCATTCCCTTAGGGACCTTTCGCCATAGCTCTCCCCTTGCCCACTCTGCTCTGGCCACTTGGGCCCTTGTTCTGTGCCTCAAACACACCAGGTACACCTCACAGACTTTGCACTAATGGCGCCCTGCCTGAATTTTCTTCCCTCAGAATGCTGCAGGCCTCACTTCCTCACTGCCACCAGTTCTTTACCCAAATGTCCTCTTCTCGGTGTGGCCTTCCATAGTCATTTTATGTGAACGGTACCTCCTCCTCCTTAATTTTTCCTTCCCAGCAATTCCCATCTAACGTACTCTATACTTATCTATCTTGCTTAGTTTTGTCTGCTCAGACAGAATGCAATCCCCATGAGGGTGGGGGGGTCACTATCAGTTTTGTTCTCTGTGGTCTCCCCAATGCCTAGCATAGTGTCTGATATATAACAGGTATTTAAATACTTGTTGCATAAATGAATAAGTGAACAAACAAGTATGCCACATGCATTTAAACCTTCAGTTTCTAACTATACATGTCCTCCTTTCTCCTTTGAAAGGTAAGACGTCCCTGGCTAGGTCCTAGGTGGTCTGTGAATACTGCCTGCCCTCATACTCCCCTAAAAGAGGTTGTACTTCCTTCTTTGATCTTTCTCTAACCATGACAGCATGGAAGATGACAGCTCAGGGGCCAGCAATAAAACAAAAAACTTGTCAGCTAAGTCATAATATATAAATAGGAGACTCTGTATAATTGACAACATGCATTATTATGGTACATGTTAGAAGCTCATTTCAATTACAGGCACTAATTCATTTTTTTTTTTCTGAATTCAGAACACTCTGTGTTAAAAATCTTGCTTCTAATACGTTGTTGAACATGATTATGGCAATGGGAAGTGATGTCTGAGGTGGAGGGGGGCCCAGAAATAACCAACCCAGGATATTCCCCATTTGGCACTTACATTATGCTGAGTAGAAGGTTTCTCTATGTGTAAAGAGAGCTTTGCATACTTGGGGATTTTATGTGGGGCAGGAAAGGCTGACACAAAGCAATGGAGTTGAAACACCCACATGGGATCATACATAGTCACAAAGGCATGGATTGGCCAGCTGGCTCCTTGAGGGCAGATTGCAAAAGTTGGCAGAGACTCCACCTAATTATCAAGGTAGCTGTGTGTCTATGAGCTGCTATGCAAGGTATCTAGCAGCAGAGGAAGCTCTGCCAATTCTCAGCACACAAGATCTGGCTAATTTGATAACATGGTGGAGAGAAATTACGTCACTAGTTTCCTTTCCCACCACGACTGACTTCTGCAAAGCTGTCTGTCTCCTTGTCTCCCATTGTGATGCCTTGTGCATTAATTCCCATGTGATGGAATCAGTATCATAAAGAAGAAAGAATATCTTAGATATTGTAGAATGATCCTTCTTGTTAAGGGAGAAAGTAACTTCAGCCAATTTCCCTTGTAAGTTGGTCACAACTCATTTCCAAATTGGCATGACTCTAACAGTCAAGGGATTTATGTAACCTGCCAGGATCAGGGAGCCACTTACAGAGTGTCCTAAGCAACACGGTTGTTAGATGTCATAAGAAGCCAAGAATAAGTTCCTAAATCTTATTCTGGTGGCTAAGCTAGATATTCATTAAATTTTTTCCCCCTCCATTACCCTTCCCTGTTTTCTCAGGGTTGCATGGCTTGTTGAGTAAAAAATATCCAAATGAAACACAAATGTTTTCCTTGTATCTACGAAGCAAATTCCACAACAAAATTTATGATCTCTTTAGGCATTTGGCAATGCTAAGAGGATGGATAAGCAGAATGTGCAGAGCTACAGGGCTTGGTCAATCATAGAGAGATGTCATCTGACGACAAAAAGGTTAACATGATTAAGGAGGTAAAGATCAATACCGCCCACTGGGTTATTGCCAGGTAGCAGTCAGGTTTCCCCAGCAACCTCAGGCAACATTATCACTGAGGTTGTTATTTCTTTGCATCTATCTTGAGTTCTAGTGTAAACATAGAGAGAGAAATTAACTTGTGGTTAAGATAGGCAAACATTCAGAACTCTAGACCTACGGTTGTCCTGATAAATTTTCCATAGTTAAGATTTTCTTTTCTTAATAATTATGTCCTTTACTCATTTCTCACCAGCATTTAGTATTTTGGAGAACATTCTGGCTGCAGAGTAAAACGACCTGAACTGAGCCCCAGTCTGCTCCTGAACTGTAATTGGTGGAATGGACTCTCCTAAATAGAAGGGGTCTGTGTAATGGTCAAATGAAATATAAATGATACACTTTACAGCTGTGTAAACTACATAAAAATGAAATACTTTCATATCTACTGTATATGAAAAGTTTCTAATAGCCATATCACTTCTATGGAGAGAGTCAACTAATGTGTTCTCTTGAGGAGCCTGGAATACAGGGAACACATGCTGAGTGACAAGCCGTCCAAAAGATCCTGAGAGGAAGGTGAAATGTGTACCCTGGGCTTGATCCATGAACATACTGTAGACCTGTAAGTCGCAAAAGCTCAGTCATTGGGCAAAGAGCTGAAGTCATGCAGGAGATGGGAGCTGGTGGGTCCTCATCGTGCAGTCCAAGCAGATTGCAGCAGCAGGTGCTTGGTTGGTAAAAACAATTTCTATAATTCATTTTTAGTAATTACACAAACTTTTACTAGTAGTTTCTTCTCCTTGTGGTGCATCACCACCATTTCTATTTTTAAGTTAATTTTTATTTTTCAATTACATTCAATATTATTTTATATTAGCTTCAGGTGTACAACATAGTGGTTAGACATTTACATAATTTACAAAGTGATCCCCCTGATAAGTCTAGTGCCCACCTGGTACTATACACAGGTATTATAATATTATTCACTATATTTGCTATGCTATACTTTACATTCCTGTGATCATTTTTTAATTACCAATTTATACTTCTTAATCCTTTCATCTTTTTCATTCGCCAGACCTCCCCCCATTTGGCAATAATCAGTTTGTTCTCTGTATCTACAAGTCTGTTTGTTTTGTTTGTTTGTTTATTTTGTTCTTTAGATTCCACATATAAGTGAAATCATATAGTATTTGCCTTTCTGTGTCTGACTTATTTCATTTATCATAATACCCTTTAGGTCCATCCATTTGTTGTCACAAATGGTAAGATTTCATTCATTTTTATGGTTGAGTAATATTCCATTGTATATACTTCTTAATCCCTTCACCTTTTGCACCCTGCCCCCAACCTCCGCTCCCATCTATCACCTTGATAAATCTAGTACCCATCTGACACTACATATAGTTATTACAATATTATTGACTATATTCCTTATGCTATACCCTACATCCCCATGACTACTGTGTAACAACTAATTTGTACTCCTTAATCCCTTCCCCCTTTTCACTCATCCCAAACCCCCTTCTATCTGGCAACCATCAAAATGTTCTCTGTATTGAGTAGTTTTTTTTTTTTTCTGTTTTGTTTGTTAATTTTGTTCTTTAGATTCCAAAACTAAAATTGGAAAGCAAAATTACATTACATCTGTGTTTCTCTGTCTCATACTCCACTCAGCACAATACCCTCAAAGTCCATCCATGCTGCCACAGATGGCAAGAACCCATTCCCATCCATGGTTGAGAAATATTCCATTGTATATGTACCACACCCTCTTTATCCATTCATCTATGGATGGACACTCAGGCTGCCTCCACATCTTGTCCATTGTAAACAATGCTGCAATGAACATATGGATGCATTCATCCCCTTGAAGCAGCATTTTGGGTTTCTTCGTATAATACCCAGAAGTGGGATTCCTGGGTCCTTTTTTGTCTTCTGTCATATAGCCTTTGTTTTAAAGTCTATTTTGTCTGATATAAATATTGCTACCTCAGCTTTTTTTGTTTCCATTTTCATGAAATGTCTTTTCCCCATCCCTTTACTTTCAGTCTGTGTGTGCCTTTTGATCTGAAGTGAGTGTCTTGTAGGTAGTGTATGTAAGGGTTTTGTTTTCTTATCATTCAGTCATCCTATCTTTTGATTGAAGCATTCAATCCATTTACATTTAAAGTAATGTTGATAGATATGTAATTATTGCCATTTTATTATTCATAGTTTTCATCTTGTTTTTCTTTTCTTTCTGTCTTAAAGAAGTCCCTCTAAGTTTCTTTATAATACTGGTTTGGTGGTGATTAAACTTCTTTTGCTTTTTCTTGTTTGGGAAACTCTTTATCTGTTCTTCAAGTTTAAATGATAGCCTTGCTGGGTAGAGTAATCTTTGGTTGTAGGCCTTTGCTTTTCATTACATTGTTATTTCATGCCAATTTCTATGGCCTGCAAAATTTCTGTTGAGAATCAGCTGACACTCTTATGGGAGCTCCCATGTAGGTCACTAACTCCTTTTCCCTTGCTGTTTTGAAGATTGTCTTTGTCTTTAAACTTTGCCATGTAATTATGATGTGTTTTAGTGTGGACCTCTCTGGGTTCATCTTGTTTGGGACTCTCTGCACTTCTTGGACTTATATGTCTATTTCCTTCAGTAGGTTTTAGACATTTTCAGTCATTATTTCTTTTTTCTTCTTTTTAAAAAAAATTTTTTATTGCGGACTATTGGGGAACAGTGTGTTTCTCCAGGGTCCATCAGCTCCAAGTCATTGTCCTTCAGTCTAGTTGTGGAGGGTGCAGCTCAACTCCAAGTCCAGTCATGGTTTCAGTCATTATTTCTTCAAATAGGTTCTCAACCTCTTGCTCTTTCTTTTCTCCTTCTGGATCCCCTATCATTTGAATATTGTTATGCTTGATGCTGCCCAACAGTCTCTTAAACTATCTTCATTTTTTAAAATTCTGTTTTCTTCTTGCTGTGCCAATTGCGTATTTTCTGCTACCTTGTCTTCGAAATCAATGATTTGATCTTCTACTTCATCTAATCTGCTGTTGATTCCTTCTAGTGCATTCTTTTAGTTATAGTATTCTTCATTCTGATTGTTTTTCTATGGGTTCTATGTCCTTTTTAAAGCTTACTATCGCTTTTTTGAAGTTCTCACTGAGTTCCTTGAACATCATTACAACCAGTGTTTTGAATTCTGTATCTGGCAGATTTCTTGACCCCATTTTACCTTTTTCTAGAGTTTTCTCCTGTTCTTTCATTTGGGACATGTTTTTTGTTTGTTTGTTTGTTTTTTCATCATTTTGGGTGCTTCTCTGTGTTTGTTTCTATGTATTAGATAGGTTTGCTATATTTCCCAGTCTTGGCAGGGTGGCCGTATGTAGTAGGTGTCCTGTGGGGCCCAATGGCACAGACTTCCTGATTGCCTGAGCCAGGTGCTCCAGAAATGTCCCTTGTATGTGTTATACATACCCTATTGTAGTTGAACCTTGACTGCTGTTGGCATGTCAGTAGGTGGGATTGACCCTCAGGCTCACTGGCTGTGAGAATTGGCCATGACCACAGTGAATGAGCTGCTATGCAGGGGCTGATCCCATGGAGCAGAATTTGCCCCAGTGGGCTCTGGTGCCTGCTGACCACCCTTTGGGTGTGCCACTCATGTAGTTAATTGGGTGATGCTCTGTTATGGTGTGAAGCTGGTTTCCAGGCATGTTGGTTCTATGGCCTTTTGGAAGGTGCTTTGGTGCAGGCCAAGGTCAGCCGCTGCCTGTGACTGGCCTAGGACTACCTGGTGGAAGCTATAAAGTTATATATAGTTGGTAGCTTCCTGTGCTTGGTTTGGAGGTATGTGAGAGAAGCCATGCTACAAACTGAGCCATCTACCACCAGTACTGGGCCTAGACCCACTTAGTCAAAGACACAGAGGTCCCCAAGGCCTGCCGCCACCTTCTGGCTGTCTTGCTGTCCATAAGGCTCAATTTGTGAAAGAGCCTGAGGTGGTAAGTGAATTAGGTGAGGTGGTGTCTCAGGGATTCATCAACGTGGGGCAAGTGGTGTCCACCTAATTAATGCAGATTCAGATTTGGCACCAGTGCCCAGTCTGGGGCCATGCAGTAAGAAGGACATGGCACACTGAGACCAGCTGCTGTCTGCCTGGGGCCTCTGGACTTTTGAGTTTTATGAAAGATTGCCGCATGTGCCAAAGCTAGTGGCCCACTGCTGAAACAGCCTCTGGAGCTGCACAGCCTGAGGCTTGCTGCCTGTCACTGAAAGAGCCTCAGGCAGTGTGTGAGTTGGGTGGAGTGGGGTCTCAGGTAGTCATAAAGGTGGACTGAGTGGTGTTCCCCAGGCTAATGCAGATCAGGTTTGACTGTGTGTGGGGAGGTCTCAACACAGGAAAGATGGCGCCTGCCCGCTGGCTGTGTGGGAGGAGGGTTGAACACACGGACAATAGTACCTGTCCCTTCAACCCTCACCATGAAGCACACAAGCCAATTTTTTCTTCTATGTCTCTGGTGCCCCCTGAGCTGCTGTCCCTTCACTGGAACCCAGGGTGAATGTGTATGAGCAAGTGAGTCTGTGCAATGGCCCTTTGAAAGGATGCCTAGGTTTTCAGCAGACTTCCATCTCACCTGGAAGATTGGAATCCTGACTGTTTTTGACAGCCAGATATTGTAGGGTCTACTCTTCCTGACACTGGTGCTCCAGGCTGGGGACCCCGGTGTGGGGCTAGGACCCTTTGCTCATCAGAGGGCCCTACAGCAGCTGAGCTATCCCTCCCAATTCTCAACCACCACAGATAGGTGTGAGGCTAGCCCCTTTTGCATCTCTGCCCCTCCTACCAGTCTTGATGTGTCCTTAGTTATAGAACTTCTTTATATCCTTAGTTATAGAACTTCTGTTCGGCTAGTCTTCAGATGGTTCCCTGATGTGGTGATGGGACTTGTGGGGACAGAGCCAGGAGTGCAGTTTCCAGGCGCTTGGCCTCACGTGGAAAGGTGCTGGCTCAGGTAGTAAATGGCCATCAATTGTGATTGGATGGCCATTAGCTGTGGCTAGTTGGCCGTCAGCTGTAACCAGTGAGCCGTTGGCCACTAATATAACTGCTGTGGCTACGCTAACAAAAAATGGGGGCTAGCAAGAAGATGGTGGCTGGCAAGCGCGGATTGCAGTTAGGACGGTGGGTTGTGGACAGTGTAGCTCCTGTCTCCTGTTTCTCCAACCCAGCCACCAGCGAGACTATAGTGGTATGACTCCTCTACCTATGGCTCTGTTATGCAGGGAGTCATCAGGTGGGGTCTCTTGTCACACTCCCCACATAAGAATGCAGGGCATGGTAAGGCCAAAAAGGAACACCCATGGAGCCATAGATAGGAGAGTCATACTACTATAGTCTCACTGGTGACTGGGTCAGAGACACAGGAAGCAGGATCCACAAAATCTGCAACCCGCTGTCCTAACAGCAATCTGCACTTGCCAGCCACCATCTTCTTGCTAACCCCCATTTTCTGCTAGCGTAGCCATAGCAGTTATATTAGCGGCCAATGGCTCACTGGTTACAGCTGACGGACAACTAGCCCCAGCTGATGGCCATCCAATCACAGTTGATGGCCAGTTACTACCTGAGCCAGCACCTCTCTATGTGAGGCCAAGAGCCTGGGAACTGCTCTTTGGGGCTCTGTCCCCACAGGCTCCGTGGGTGTTCCTTTTTGGCCTCACCATGTCCTGCATTCTTATGTGGGGAGCGGGACCAGAGACCACGCAGGCCGCCCCGCACAACAGGACTTCTCCCATGAGCACTGTGTTTACCCAGTCTGCCATCTTGACTGGAAATTTCACCACCATTTCTTGAGTTACTGCACTCGGAAACAGAAAATAAATGCCAAGTATAGATCAAAGGATGAAGAATATAAACAATAAGAGAAGAAAGAAAGCTTTCCACTATTAAAAGCTAGTGAGCAAAGAAACAGGGTAATCTTAACATTTTTTACTGGTGGATCAAGCAGGTCACCCTGTATACTATCAGAGGGGTCTGTTTCACCAAAATTGGTCAAGTGCCTCAAGGAATCAGTGTATCATGAGAAAAAGGATCTGGTTCACTGTAAGCCCCACTTCTCAACCATTTATTTCTTGGAAATACAGGCAAAGATAGTCATTTAGAACAATAAGTAAGACACTTAGCTTCACCAAACCACAGATCAATCTCACAAACCTCTGACAGAGGAGATGAATTAGTGAGGAAAGGATAAAAGACAAAACTTCCAGGGGAGCTAAATAGGTCCTTAGACAGGTGGGTCCAAATGGGGAGAGCTTGGTAGAAGCAGATTGCTCCTCCAGCATAGAGCTTTCCAATTCAGCTAGGGAAGTACCTTTCTTTTGGGGATAGAAACCAGGGATAAGCTACAGGAATCAAATGCCAACGGCAGCTACATAACAGAAGAAAAAGATAGTCCAGTCCCAGTGCTAGGGGACTGACTTAGGGAGGAGAAATGGATTCTAGTTCTGTGAGGGAGAATCCAGCAAGGCCAGGCTGGGTGCCACCTAATTGGCACATTGTGAGTAGTTGCATACTCTTTCTCTATAAACAGGTCTATTTCTATGGGTTTCCAATTTTTTTCTTATCTTCTAGGTTTGTTTGTTTGCTTGTTTATTTTAATGTAAAATATCTATCTTGCACACTGGAAACACTAAATACACGCTTACTGAGAAAAACATTCTAGATTAGGGGTTTAACATTTGTTAGCTCATTTAATTCTCACAATATTTTTTAATTACAGATAATTAGATCCATTTAAAACAAAACAAAACAAAAAACACACTCAGAGGAATTGAGTAACTTGTCTAAGGTTGCAAAGTGGTCAAGTGCAGATCTGCACTCAGGTCTGCCTTTTCTTGGTAGTTTGGGTGGCATCTACATCAGCAGAACTATGATAGAATTATCACTGGTGGGCCTTGGAGAAGTGGGCATTGTGGTGATGGAAGAGGGAAGGAGAGGGAGGGGATGGCCAATTGGCTTCACAGCATTCCTCTGAATCCTGAAATTATTCCATCTCTCACAGTATTAAGGGTGGCCAGCTGACTCAAATGACAACTGCTATATTTTCAGTATTTTATCATTTTATTTAAAAAATAGAGTCTTTTTTATAAAGGAGCACAAAAAACATTATTAATAGATTTAAATTTTCATTTAGATTTCATGTAGTTATCTCCAGGGCACAGGAAATCAGACAGAGGCTTACCAAGCGGTTTTCCACAACACTCAGCTCAGCGACTTAAAGTGTAGGTGGTTTCTATGGGCAACTACTTAAATAAACTCAGTGAAGGTCCAGGGGTTTGAGTAGTACTGTCATTTAATGGATTTACCATATTTGGGGAAAGTAAAACTGAACTAAACTAAGATTTTTTTCTCCCAAGGATCACTTCTATCTCCTGCTAATACTAGGAATTTCCTCTGCCTAAGATGATTTTTTTTTTTTCAAGACAGCAGTGAGAAAGAATAGCAAGTAAGATCTTACCTTCTAAATAGTTCAGCCAACCTCAAAATACTCAAAAGAAAAATAAGGTGGACATTTCTAGCTGTGATCTAATATCACTATGACTGTAAATTAAGAAAAATGCACTTATTTTTACGATGGTCCCTGGATTGTTTTCCCAATGGTAGAGTGTTTGTATTCCACTCCTGAGAGACAAGAGTCTTAGAACTGAATCCTGCTTACAAGGAATTGAAGTGGCAGCCTTATGATTATAACTTTTGATTTTTGTGACTGGAAATATATTTCACTTTATATCATGGTTTTGCTTCATTTCATTCTCTTCAAGGGATCGAGTGCTTTGAAGTCCTAAACCTATAGGTTTGTTGAAATTACTTTAAAATTTTTAGCTCATTTCTGTGCTATTGCCCAAGATTTATAATCCAATGACAATTTTGATATGTTGTAAATATCTCCATTCTCTTATAACTAAGTCTTTTTGCCTTCTATTGATTTGCAAGAAGAATATCCCCCATTCAAAGAGGGAAGTGGTTATACAAATTATTGTATGCACACACAATGGAATACTTCAAAATTGTTGAAAATAATTTTTAAAAAGTTAATCTACATGCACTTATATAAATCAATGTTTAAAGATATAATTTTAAGTGAAAAGAACAAATTGTAAAACAGATTGTGTAAAGAAAGTATCGATATGTGAATATATATCATGTATGTAATATATGCATAGAATATTTCTGAAAGGATACACAAGAAGTGGTTAAAATTCCTATCTTTAAAGAGGGGGAAAAGGAATTGGAGAGGGGAGGAAGACTTGTACATATTATTAAAATACTATTTGGTGCTGTTGAACTCTGAGCATTATTTTTGTAATAATAAAAAAGGAAACCTTCCCATTGTGCCTAAACAGAAAAGAGACGTGTGTGTCAATATGGTGTTTGCTGTGGTGTAGGGTATCACCATAACAAAGAGAAAACAACAACGGCAAAGGGTATGACCCGTTCGTGGTTGGTTTTTGATTTTTGGTATCTTTATCTGTGACTCTGCACACCAGCCCTTTCTGGCATCACTCTAGTCTATGCTTCTCCCATTTCATGCCTGGATCATTATAACTTTCTCTCAAGTCGTTTACTTGATTTCAAACTCTCTGTTTCCAATTTGTTTGTATCACATCCAGAGGAAGTAGAGTATAGTGGTTAATGGTATGGGTTTTGGATTCAAATCCTGCCTGTGGCACTTCTAGCTTTATGACTTTTGGCAAGTCAATTAACTTCCTGTGTCCCAATATTCTTATTGTATAATTCAGGATAATAATAATTCCTGTCTAATATGTACCATTAGAATTATTATATGTACTGGTACATCAGGAGTACTTCTAGGTGTTAGTCATTATTATTCTTCAAGATTTTTTTTTCTGGTTAAAATTAGATAACTCTTATAAAATAAAACAAATAAAAGAGAAACCATATATATATATATATATATATATATATATATATATATATATATATATATATATATATATATATGGAGAGAGAGAGAGAGAAGAAAGAGAGCAAAAATCACCCATAAAGCCTTCCCACAGAGAGATGACTACTGAGATGTCAGGAAACATCCATCAAGCCATAGATACCCATGTAAATAGTATAGGATATACTTTCATCTAAATGAGAGAAGCTCTCCTGTAGTTGGCTTTTTCACTCCACACCATGCAGGCCTTCTTTTTAAAACATTACACCACTTTATTTTCCTTGTCTGTCACCAAAGATGCCCTATCATTAACTAGATTAAAACAAAACTAATTTTCTGGATATTTAAGGCTCTTGCTTATAAATGTCTTCACAACTTTCCCAGGGTACTTCCCATTTTTACATATTCCTTCACATGTATCAGTCAGTTTCGTTTCTTCATATTCAATACATTCCTCCTCCCCAGTCTTCTGCCTCTGAGTTCAAAGTCCAAGTTGTATCCTTTTTCTTTTATGAAGCCATCCCTTGCTATTTCTACTTCATAATAACTTTTCTATTTTTTTAAGAATTACAGCACTTTTAGTCTGAGGTAACTCAGACTAAATTTTCATTTAGAAATACACAATGTTATTTTGAAACAAATAATTGTACAAAATTGTTTTCTTCACTCTTGGTGGCAATTAATCATATATATGTAGTAGAGATAGATCCTTATATTTCTATTGTCTCCCTCAGGGAATGTAGCAGCATGAAAACTTTGATTTTTCTGGAAAGAATTCTTGGTTGTGAGTGAGAAGACCTGGGTCCTGAAACTTGCTGAATAGTTTAAGCAAGTCACTGCTCTTCTCTGGGCTTCCACCTTCTCACTTGTAACATCACAGGGTTGGAATCATCTCTAAGGCTCCTTCCAGTTTTGTTTCTGAGATTTTTCTTACATCTTATATCTAAAGAAAGGTTACATGAAGATAATGTTCAATGGCATACAGATAAATGTTTAAAAACTAACTCTTTGGGAGGAAAAATGTCTGACTTGTAGGGTTTGTTGATTTCCTTGGTGTAAATATTCCCATCATGGCCAATATCAAGCTATCAGGGTGACAAAACCAAGTGTGGAGTTGGAAAAAGATCCACACCATTGGCTCTTGTTGGCTGATTGGACCTAGTGAATGCTGCTGCGTGGTCCCATTCAGTGAAGAAGAGCACAGTCTCAGTCTTGATGAACATGGCCGGCTTTAAACCCTTAGCTTCTCTCACTCTAAAACTCCAACACAACCTTTGTTCACTGAGTGGAAGGGAGCAAGAGAAACAAGAGAAAGTGTTTCTGCCTTGGCTTTTTAATTTCAGGCTCTCCAGATATGAGCTCTCAGGTTAGCCCCATCTTCTCAGGTGCCTGTACCCACAGCAGACTGTTGCAATCTGGCACAGGGATGATGCTACCGAGGTGGTGGCAATTTCATATGCAGTTGGTAACCTGGATCTACGCCTGGAGCTCTCGCTTTTTCTACAAAGAGAAGTGGTCCAAAGAACTAAAAGATGTTTCTGAGCTGGAAGTCAGAAATGATGTCCAGATGGTAAAGACAGTCTTGTTCAGGGAAAAGTCCCCAGAGTTCCATGAGGCAGTGGGAGGAAAAAAGTTGGAATGGAAAGCAGAAAGCTGGCGCTTAATATCCAGTCCAGAGCCTGGCTCTACCTCACGACACTCGTAACCATGCAAAAACCCTTGCTTTATCTGTAAATTGTTGGTAAATTTCAATTCTAAATTCTTTCTGAGACCGTTGGGAGGATCAAATGAGATATATTGAAAACACTTGATAAACTGTTATTTATAATTATTTATCTTGAAAAATAGGATTGGAAGAAAATTAAAATATTACTAGTTATCAAGATAAATGATTAAATATATTTCCTTCTCATTGGTTTATTTGGGTTCACAAATAAATTTGAAAGGATGATAACTAGTTAATATGATCATTGAAGAGGATGCTTTTCCAATTCTAAAAGGAATAGTTAATGCTGACTTCTTGTAGCCACTCCCCTTCTTCTCATAGAACTCGAAAGAACAAGGATTCCCCAGGTGAACTGAGGAAAATATGCTAATGTTCAGAGTAGATGACAATACTAGGGATGGCTGCATAGATATTTTTAACACTCTAATGTGTACCTGCCAGACTGAGCTCTGAGTCTCCAGGTGGGCTGGCAATGCTAAGTATGGTTGAGAAGGAACAGGGAGGCTTTCAGAGAATCACAGATTCCGAAGCAGAGGGAGGGTAAAGTCTGAGTGAGTACAGACACAGCCAAAGGGTACCAGGCAGATGTATGATGACAATTCAACTCAAAAACTACAGATTAAAGCTACTCTGAGAAGCTACTGTTCAAGCACCTTAGGCATGGAGGGACTGTGTAATGGTGAGTTAGCATTCATTCAGCATCTCCTCAGGGCTGTGCCAAGTGCTTCACAAACATTAGTTCAGACGGTGTTTGAACCCCCTTCGACATGGGAGACAGAGAAAATAGACAAGTGTGAGAGAAGCCTATAACTACCTTGAGAAATGTTTCAACACAGTGCTTTAGAGTTCTTAGGAGGAAGGAATAACAACAGCCAACAGAGTGAAGTCAAATTTGAGAGAAAGATTGATAAGAATAAAGACTTTTTTCCTATTTTTCTCCTGTATTAGATTTTAAGTTCTATTATGCTAGGAATGCAGACTGCTAATGTATCCCAATGCTTACATAGTAAGTGGCCCCCCAAAAAAAATGTTTGATGATAATAGCTAACATGTACGGAGCACTTACACGTGCTAGGCACTGTTCTAAGTGTTTCACATATGTTATCTTATTGAATCTTCACAAATGCTCTCGAGGTAGGAAATATTATCAACCCTGCATAACTGATGAGGAAATTGAGTCACTGACTGGTTAAATGATTTTCCCACAGTGACACAATTAGAAGTGACAGAGCTGTGACTTTGAACCCAGATAATCTCACCTCAGAGCCTGTGCTCTTGAGCAACATGCTATAGTAAGTCTTTATTGAATGAATAAATGCATATGAGATGGCATTCCAGGGGTATAAGGTGGGGACAGCATAAACAAGGGCCATGAGGTACTATTAGTGCTGTTCACCAAATATAGCCAGCACTCCATTTTGGGGACATGTGGTACTATTGCACTTTTCCGTCTTTTTGATATTAGTGTGGCTTTAGTGTGAGCGAATGTGATGTGTATCATCACTTCCAGGAGATTGTGCCAGTTCACCACATTCCTGTTCTCTGATTCAGTAACCATGGAGGCACCTATTCCCTCTATTCTGGGCATAGGAGTAATTACAATGAGCAGAGCCTCCTACCAATTCATGATGGACAGATATTGTAAGCAAGAAAGAAACTTTTGAGATTTGGGGGTTGTTTATTAAGAGTGTAACCTAGCCTATTCTAGCTAGTACATGATTGGTACCATAAATGGGGTACTCATGTAACAACTATAAAATACCCTAAAATATGTGGCTGTGGTTTCAGGATTTGGCAGGCAACAAGGTAATTGTTATCAAAGACTTGAAACATATTGATCCATGTTATGCAGAAGGTGAATTGTTCTTGTTTACAACAACTTGGAAGGTCAATGATATAATAAAGGATGTCCTAATCCAGCAAAAGTAGTTGCAAAACACAGTGTTAATAGCATGTGTTGGTTGCTATTGGTAGCCTTCAACAAGGTGATTCACAGTTTGAAATAAACTCAATAAAGAATTGGTTAGATCGCAACGAGAAATGAAAGGGAATAAGGACAGGCTGGACAATTGTGGATTTGCAGGATTGGAAAAGCAACTGATTTCAACCCAATTTGTAAAAGATAACCTGAGAAGGCCTTTGAGTGATGAAGACATGATGGCAAGGTCCAAATTAAGGACAGGGCCACCTCACCCCATTGTTCAAACCTGAGAAATCATCTCTGAATCCATTTTGCCTATGCACATAATCCTCAAAAGCATTCAGAGTTTCACAATGAAATTGTAATTAAGTAAATCCTTTTGATTAGATAAAATGATTCAGAGGAAAGCAGCTAATAAGTTGATAAGCTGAAAGTATCCGAGAAACAGAGAAGCATGGGGGTGGGAAGACAAACAAATAGAGCAGAAATGATCATTGTATCTAGAACGTTCTGAGAGCTTGATGATTGTTACATGGAACTCACTGGAATCAATAGATAAGCTGACTACAGTCTTCTGAGAGCTGTACTACCAAAAGAACCACTCAACTAAATTAAAAGACATGGTAATAAAAGTAGTCCTAAAATGTCTCTTGGGCTCCAAAGAGCACACTTTCTCTGATGTGTGCTTTGGATATGGTCAGGGAGGATAATAGAAATGGAAGACTCTCCCAGAGCTGGGAGCTAGGAGACATGGAGAACAACAAACAAGGAAGATGTTCCCACGGAGGAGAATTATAGCCTAATCAAGAAACATCCGCTTCCCAGAGTAGAGAGTCTGAACATCTTACCCAGTGGGATTGCAAAATTGCTTGAACCAGTGACTACTGTTACCTTCCATCTTCTTATTGAGTGGGGGTGTTCATTGTGGACATTTTGCCATTATATATTGGATGTGTGGGAGTGAGATACTTTAACTTTTTGAGTTGCAGGTCTTCAGATGCAGAGGAGGCAAACTGGACTAGACAAAGCTGTTATAGTGTATCATTCCCTGCCGTACAGACCATCACACGTCACTTACACATACCACAAACTTTGAGGTTGATGGGTCTAAGATAGGACCAGGAGAGGGCATTTGGGTTTTCTCCTTTTGATGGTGATGGTAGGGCATGAATATATTTTGCTTGCAGGAGATAGAGTGAGCCAGATATTTGATGTCCAGAAGATAAACTTTGGTAGTCATTATTGCTGCTTGCAAAATAATTTTGTGTGTTCATGTACTGAGCAGATGGTAAGATTGCCTTCTCTGCCCTTCTTGAAGATGGACATTGCTGTGCCACTAGCTTTTGCCTATAAAATGGGAATGGAGGTGACCTGGACTACCTGTGAGTGGAAACATAAAGACCCTGTGCTCTTGCCCTGCGTTGGTGACTTTGTTGTTGTGGTGCAGCCACACCCTGGTCCTGGGTGACCACGGCAAGAAGAATTCCCTCCTGACCCACGATGCAGCATGAGTGAGAAATAAATGGTTTTAGAAGCCTCTGTGGTTTGGATTTGTTTTTCACTCCCAGCATAATCTAGCCTATTCTGATTAGCAGTCCCAAAGCCAGCAAAATAGGTCCTCAGCACAACGGTTGATTGAAGCATAGAATCCTTGTTAAGGGGACAGCAAAAAAGAAGATCGCAAAGGAGAATGGAGTCTTAACTATGAAACTCTGAATGCTGTTCAGGACGATGTGTACAGACAAAATGGATTCAGAGATGATTTCTCAGTAACCGGTAGTAAGTTCAAGGAGTTGTTGCAGAGAGAGACTGGTGGCAGCAAGAAAAATAGGTCTATTGCAACCATTCAAGTGACAAAGAGTGAAGCCTTAATGCTTGAAGAAGTGAGAGGTGAGCTGTAATGTTTCAAGACTGAATTTAGGAAAGTGGTAATTCGGTTGACAGAAATGAAAGTCAGGAAAAGAAGTGATGTACTTCAAGAGTAGTGAATTATTCGGTGCCTTGAAATCTCATCTTCCTACATGCTTAGATTAAAAATATAGGATTAATGTACATGGTAAGAATACAGTGCTGGTCTTATGCTGAAGTCTTAGACTCCATGGGCTGGAACGATTCATTCAGATATTTTGTATTTACATCAAATTCTTTGAACAGAATTAGTAAAGCTCTCAGAGAAATACAGTTCAGGTTGTTTTAAAAGATGCCTAGAAAAGTTTCTCTCAAAATCCACAAATCAATTTATTCAATAATTAATAACTTTGCTGTTGGAAGTTCTTCATTACAGCTAACCTAAATTCCTTGGGCTGCTGTTTTGATCTCATTTCTTCCTGTTTCATATATAAGAATGTTGATGGTTTTGCTATTCTATATGCATCTTCCATAAAGATACACCTATTTAGGACTTACACCCAGTTTGCTTCCAAAAAGGGTTAGAGGCAGCTCCTAATATGTCTGCCTAGGCTTCCATTTAAAGTGGTTTTTCTCATGCCTGCAGTGTGTTGCCATGTGAGGTGCATAAGGTGGATTCCTCTACTGATATAAAACAAAAGTCAAGCCAGTAACTTGAACTATGCCGACAAAATATGAACCTGAAATTAAGGGAAAAAAAAAAAGAAAGAAAGCTCTACCCATGCCAGGTAAAGTAGATTTTTCTGACCAGAAAAAAATTCTGATCAACTTTAATATAATCAACCTCTGGATTTTAAGTTTCTTTCCTCTCTATAGTGCATGCTTTTGCTATTTTTAGATTGTAGAATACATCTATATACAGTAAGTCCTCATGTCATTGATAGGTTCTGCGACTTTAAGCAAAACAACCTATAACTAAACCAATTTTACCATAGGCCAATTGATATAAACAAGAGTTAACTTTCTATAGCATATATATATATATATATATATATATATATATATATATATATGAACATGTATTTTCCACGTGACCCTGGAAAACCAGATTATAATAAAGCATTTAATGCATTTGTTGAAAGCAAGGTATAAATGTCTCACACAGTAACTCAATATTAAAGGTACTAAATGTTTGTTACATGAATAAATGAATGAGTGATTACATGAACACAATTTCTGACTGTATTTAGGGTATTCTCTTTTTAATTAGGGTATTCTTTTTTACCTGGTTGTCTGCGCTTTAACAGGGAACATAGCTATTAAATGGAAGGAATGGTAGCTAGCAGACAGACAAAGTAAGAATTTTAAGGCTTTTTGCAAACAGAAGTTTTCCTGGCAGGACAATGGGTAGTATTTTTGATCGGTACCACCTAAGGGGAGTGAAGAAACTTAGTAGAACCCTCTTCTACAGTCTTCCCTGGCTCACATCTCTCCATTGTCTTTAAGGCCTTGTTTACACGGCCACACATAGCCAGGTCATATGAAGAAGACTCAGCTTATACACTGTACAGCCATAGAACAGATACAGGTACCGCATTTGTTATTTCCATAGTCCTCACCAAGTTGAACCCAAGCTCTAAGAAACCATCACTTCTCCCTGTGACTTCCATCAGCTAACACCTCATTTATCTCTGAACCTTGGTCCTTTGGTCCTTCCTTCCTTTACCCCAGGCCAAGACTGGGCCAAGATGTTCTCAAGGTCCTTCCTGTTTTAGTTGCATGTCTGCCCGATTGCACTTCAGGGTCAGAATTTACTTCACTGCAGCTCCTGACACCTCCCTCAAATCTACTCTGCTTTCTCAGAATCTGTTTTGAATGCCTTTTTTTCTGGGCACCACTTCTCAGTTGTTCACACCCAGTTGATCTTACTTTCTCTTCCATTTTTAAACCCCTTTTACATAGCTTATCTCTGTGGTCATGGTAAATTATCATTCCATTCAGCTTTTTAACTTTTTTGCTTTCAGCACTTAAGCTCAAATCATGGCTCTGACATTTAGTTTCATGTAACCTTGGCCAAGTTATTTAGTCTCTCTAAGGTATAGATTCCTTATTTGTAAAGTGGGGGAAATCTCTAATATAGAGTTGTGATTAAATGGTGGGGGAGTGGGGAAAAGGAATGTAAAGCCATCAGCACAGGCAGGCACTCAGAACCTCACTCAAACTTAAAGCTCTCTCCTATGTTTTAAACTCTCCATTCCTTCTCTCTAAAAATATCTGAATTTTCTTTCATTTTTTTTCACCTCCCTCAAAGACATACAAGCAGGGTTTTCCTCTCTGATGTCATGGTCATTGTAGGTGCAGTTCAATCTACACAGGTTTCCTTCTTAAACAGGCATTTACATAGCAAGAGGCCAGAATAGAGTTCAGATTCCACTTACCCACACAGGCCATCTCATTGGAGCGGAGTATTCAGACCCCAAAGAGGGACTGATTTTTAAAAAAGTGGGCATGGCAATTAGGGGCTGAACGTAATAGGCAATTTCTTACACCAGTTTGTGTTTGGTTTGTTTTTTAACCAGGTTTATTTCTAGGAAGAGGTTCAAAGGTAGATAACTTGTCTAGGAGAAAGTAAGTGAGTTTACCTATTTTAAACTTTATTTTATTTTTTATTTTGGAAAGTAGTGGGGAAAGCTGAGAAGATAGAGGATAGTGTAAGAAAGTATTATGATCAGGGAAGGATGGGAAACTATCCTGAGTTTATATCTCTGAGGTTATAAATACAAAATTTTGTGGTGTAGAGTTGTATTATTTTGTTCACCTTCCCACTGTAAGCAATATTTGCTACTATATGTTACATTCATACCGAGGGATAGAGGGATAGGTAGACGGGAATGGCACAACATTTGGGAAAGCAGACAACAAAGAAAAACAGAAACATTTCAGGCACTTAGGAGAAACATGGGCTGATACATATTGCCATTTTCTTAAATATGGTTCACTTCCTCAGGAAAAAAACAATTCCCATGCTCCCATCTTTGGATCCACCCCCCTCTCCTTTTTCTGGAAGAGAAGGAACAAGTGGAACCGCAGGTGAGTAGGAGGGGCATGTGGAATGTGAGGAACCGGTAGATGATACAGTGTGTTTAGATAGAAAAAAAGGAGAAATAAACTTATACAAAGATAATGAAAAAAAGAGACTCCAGAAAGAGGCTACAGTTTGGAGTTCCTGATGTAGAACTGACTCATTTCAAATCTCCAGAATCAAAGGTGAAGAAGAACACCCTATCTCTTCTCAAATTATGTTATTTACCAACACGACTTCCTTTTGTCTTTAAATAGTGAACTGCCAGTTCTTCTGCACCTTATCTTTACAATTAAACACATTCATGCTGAAAGGTTCCTCAGAGATTATGGATGCTGCTCAGTGGGAAGGATGCTGGGATCCATTAATGCTGGGATCAGCTAATGCTGTCTGCCATGAGCCTGGGCAAGGAGAGTTGTGATGGGAGCCATCCATGCTAACAGCCCAAGCCTCTCATTTAACTGGGGTAATCCAGTGGCCCAAAGCCACAGAGCTATTTAATATCTTACCAATTTATTTAAAAAAATGGTTCAGGATCAGGGAAAGAATGAAAGTAAAGAGAATTAACCATCCTCTCTGCCCTCAAGGCATTTAGATTGAAAATAAACCTTCTCGAAGCCTTTTGTTAGACACTTTATCAAAACTTTTAGGAGATCTGACTAGTCCTCCCCAGAGCCAAATATGCACAGAAGTCTGGGGCCTTCTCATCAATTATAGAGGAGTTCACAAGTCTATAATGTTAGAGACTATTTCTTTTTTTCCCCAAAGATTTTTATTAAAATATAGCTAAGATACAATATTATATTAGTTTCAGGTGTACACCATAGTTATTCAACATTTATATACCTAAAGAAATGATCAGAGTTAAATCTAGCAACAATCTGACACTGTCCACGCTATCACAATATTATTGATTATATTCCCTATGCTGTAGATTAAATCCCCATGGCTTATGTGTTTCTTTTTTTTTCTTTTTTTGAGACTGACTATTTCTTCCAGGAGAGAATATTTCTTCGTGCTTGGATGAATGGATAAAGAAGTATGAAGAGATTTTAAAGTGCTATTTGCCTAGGATTAATGGACATTTAACTTTGGAGTCTTTTAAATGACAGCTCATGTAATGTTATTTTTTAAAAAGTTCTTCCTTTCTACAGTATCTTGAAAAGAAAAAGTCCAAGGTGAGATCTGGACATGGTTTTAACTAATCATGGTAGCAGTTCCAGAATAAATAGCATATTACAGCAAATCCAAGTAAAATACTTAAATTCTTTATCAGAGCTGTGGTGACATACTTTGAGGAAACTTTGGCCCCCAAATCTCTCTTCTACTTGCCTGACGATTTACTATTAAACATTCAGAAGTTATTTTTGAAAATAATAATATTCTTAGGTGACATGCCATTTAAGTTTATTGTTAGCTAATAACAAATCAATCAGGAAAGGCTATGGTGAGATGAAGGGATTTATTACTAGCTGTGGAAGAAGAGAAGGGAGTGAAAGAAATAATGATCCTCAGATAGTAGCTACAGGAGATTTATAGACCAAAGACGGAGTTCATGTCTCAAGACTACCTCTGACTCTAGAATGTTCAACTGACCGTAGGCCTTCTATGTCTGAAGACACAATAACTTATATTAAGTAGCTAATGAAAACCACCTTCATAAGTAAATCCTCTAGATACTTTTGGAAAAAAGGAAAGGGGTAGGAAAAGAAAAACAATGCATGAAAGTGTATGAGTCCCTTCTCTCCAACATTTCTGAGAGAAGATAGGAGTTGAAAACCTCAAACAAAATGTTGCCCCAATCTCACTTGGCTAATTTTAGTTATCTTGGTTCATGGCTATGATTCATCCCTAAAGCTGTGAATTGCTGAGGAGGAAGGAGGAAAAAAAAATTGACTTAAATGTCAAAGAAGTAGGAACAAAAATATAGTTTCTTTTTTGGGGAACTAGAATTCTAGGATATGGGGATCATTTTTTCATGAGAGACTGAATGCTTCAAACTTCTAGAAAAATAATGATCTCTAGTCAAAACATCATCAAAGAATAAAAGACAGCATGATTATGAATGATGTCATACTGAATTTTTGCCTCCATGGTGTATTTTCCTTTTCTCCTTGTGTATCTCCTTAAATTCCATTAAACTAGAAATCACTAATATGTAGTTGAAGATGATGGACTGTAATGAGAAATAGAACTTCTAAAGCAGGTAAGGGAGAAATTAATAGAGACAAACAGAACTATGAGGAGTAGGTCTGGGGAATGGGATGGTAGCACAGAGGAGAAAGACATGTTTGAATGGTCAGATGTTTTCTTGCCTGCTAAACAAGGGGACAACAGAGGTGGTTTGGTGAAATCCTATCTTAAGTCAAGAAAAGTTTTTCAGTTTGTGAGGTGTCCCACAGTAAATTGGTTATCATTTCAAATTGCCATAGGTTTAGAGGAAGAAAATAGCAGTCATTCTTATACTCTGCTCAATGAGTACTTTCTCTTCCTGAAGTGCTGACCTTCTACCATCAGCTTAGCCGCTCTCAGTGTTGGCCTCCTTCTGGTCTTAAAACTTCTGAGCCATAGAAGAAATATATGATGGCTATAAAAATGAGGTGCAGGGCATTAAAAGAAGGCAAAATGAAAAATATAGAGTTCCAATGACTTCAGAGTAGATACCCCACAGCCGTGAAGCTCTGAGGAGTGTAGCTCCAAGGCACAATTGTGAACTTGATTGCTGCACATACCCCTGTCCTCAGCCTCCTTAGAGCATTCTCCTCACCTTCCTTAGGGCTTGTTGTCTTCATACCTGGGTACTATTGTGAATAGCAGCAGTCACTGTCACTGTTCCTCATCATGGAAGACCCAACATGTCATTCAGCTGATGTGACAACTGCATCCCTTTAAACTAACAGGATACTAAGGAATTGGAAAGGACTTTGGAGGTTGTAGAGTCCCATTGCTATGGGAAAACTGAGATTCTGAAGGTCCAAGAGACTTTCTTGCCCAAAGAATTCCCTCTTTTGAATCTTTTGGAAGATATCAATTGATGCCACGGTTGTGACTACCTATTTTTGTCTCTAGTAGAGAGATACTTTCAAGTCTATAGAAAATATTTGCCAGAAGGATCTGCGGCCACCCTCATTTCATACCTTTGCCCCACTGCCTTTATTACATAACCAGTTCTTTTCAAACTGGGAATATTTAATTTTCTGAGCTTCTGTGAGGTGTGGCCAAATGCAGTGAATACCTATTTTAATTTGTCATTTCCATGACCAACTTTTACCTTGCATGGCAGTGTTATGAGTTGAATTGTGTTACACACACACACACACACACACACACACACACACATATATGTCTTAACTAATAGCACCTGTGAATTTGTCCTTATTTGGAAATAGGGTGTGACAGGTTTAATCAAGTTAACATGAGGTCACTAGGGAGGGTCTTAATCCAATGTGACAGGTATCATAAGAAGACAGTCACATGAAGACAGAGGCAGAGATGAAAATGTTACTTACAGCTGCAAGCCAAGGAATGCCAAGGATGGCACGCCACAAAGAGAAGCTAAGAAGAGGCAAGGAAGGATTGTCCTCTGCAGATTTCAGAAGGAGCATGGCCCTGCCAAGACCTTGATTTCAGCTTCTAGCTTCCAGAACCATGAGAAAATAAATTTCTATTGTTTCAAGTCACTCAGTTTGTAGTACTTTGTTATGGCAGCCCTAGGAAACAAATACATGCAGAAATAAAGGCAAAGAGGAGGGCAACTGGAAACCAAAGGAAAGGAAGAAGAGCTTCTTTTCTTGGGTTGGTTTACTAAGGTCACTGGTATTAGTTATTTTTATTGAAATGATCCAAAGTGGTTTCACATGATCACTTGAAAAAAAGTAGATGAGGGTAACTCTCCCTGTCCACTCTGTAAAACATAATGTAATTTGCTATTTAAATAAATTTCCACCATTGAATAGCCATCTGCTTTTCAGTGTTCTAGGTTAATAATCTGTTTTCCTTAATCTCATGGCTTTGGTCTTTTTCTGTTTTATTTATCTTGTATTTTAATATTTTATTTTGTAGTGTAACATAAATGCACGAATAATAATATATATTTCCTGAATATATGTAATCAAAGGTACTTGACAAATACTAATTATCCATAACATATTTTTCAGGTCCAGATGATGAGCCACATGATGCTATGTTCCAAGGCTCTGATTTACTCTCCATAAGTAATATTAAAAAATTAAATATAGCCTTGCTTAAAATAATCAATTTTAGTAGTTTCTTTTGTAAAGTTATTCTCTGTTTACAAATAGCACAAATAGAGGCAAGGACTACTTATATTTTTCAAAACAAAAGAACATTTTTAAGGTCTTACAAAATACAACATGCATTGAGTGCCCAAGTTTAAAAACGTGTATCAAGAACCTTCACATACCACCCAACTTTCAAGCATGGCCACATTCCATAAGCTTCTTCAAAATAATCTGCTCTACGGAGTACAGCATTAGGAATAGAGACAGTGGAAATGTCATGGCTGTGTGTGATGTCAGAGGGATAGTGGATGGGGAGAAGAGGGTTGACACAGTGTGAGGGATATAAATGATACATGTCTAACTATTGCATTGCTTTGTGCACCGGAAACTAATAAAAAAAGTAAAAAAAAAAGAAGTGTATATACATATGTGTTAAGTGGCATATTAAAGTATTTTGAACTAGCAAAAAAAATATAATAATCTGCTCTATTACGTTGCTCAATTATCTGAAAAATTCAAGGGTCTTTTAAGGAAGAATTCCCTCATAGATTTAGTGGGTGAACAAATGTCCAAGAGTTGAACTACATGTATCATCTCATTGATCAGAAATCTTAATTCCTTTCAGAAGTCATTCTGGATTATTTCAAACTCTCCTTGGAGGTTGAGAGTTCAGCTTACGATCAATGCAGAGTACACCTGGGTGCCCATGTTTTTAAAAGCATTGGGGTATACCAGTCAGACCTAATGTCAAAATCAATACTGCCCCATCTATAGAATGTTTTCTGTCCCCTTGCTCTAGGAGTCACACAATCTGATCCGAGGTGATAATACAAGTTGCTGGACTACCAGAAGTGTAGTTTTAGAATCACTTACTTGAGTGTGGTGAGTTCTGTAAGGGATGGCTGAGTAGCCTTGAGATAGCTTTCTCTTCGTGCAGCAACTTTGGGAGAAGGCTTGGGACTAGTGTCTGAGTCGCCACTGTCTTCATCTCCCATGGCCTTGATATAGCTGCCACTCCGCATTCTTCGGCATGGAATTTCATCATCTTTACCTCGAGGGGTATACCCTGTCCATTCATCTTGAGGAACCTATTCAGATATAAAACAGATTATTCATTTTTAAATAAAATCCTACATTTTTCTATTTTCCCTTTTTTTTGATGTGACTCTGAATATGGGTAATACAGGTAAATATCTAAAACTTTAGACATTAAATTTCAATAATAGTGTTTTACAATAATTGGTTTGAAAATATTTTGAATACATGTAAATCCATGTGTCAGTCTTTACAAACGATCTGTGTATTAGGGAAAATCAAAATCATTGGCTCTGATTTACTTATACTGCTCAGTTTTCTCATGCTGATAATAACTGAGTTAGGCATAAGAATGCTGTTGGAAAGGAGTCTGGTTTTGTTTGAGCTTTTCAATCATTTGTTTTCAATAGTCATTTAAAATTTAAGAATGTTTCAGTTTTATCCACATATTTCCTGAAACTTGTCTCTATCATCTCCTATCCAATCTCTCTTCTTCCTAAATCGGTGGTTGATACCAGCAGCACTGATTTCCCAATCGCCTATTCTTTCTGAACCCCTCTTAATTTGATTCAGCATCCATAGATCTGCTTAAAGCACTCTTTAAAGTACTTTCTTCATGAAAGTGATATCGTCATGAAAGCTAAGGACATTTCTTAATTCAAATATTTTTTTGCCTCCACACACACACACACAATCTCTTAAGAGTTTCTCTACTTACCTGGTATAGCTACTACTGTACCATTATTGGAACCATTCTTTTTACCTTGCTTTGTTGGATCCTACTCTAAGTCCCTAATTGTGGGTACTGTAGAAGATAAAGTTCTCAGTACACTGCTCTTTTTCCTTTCTACAATTATTTCTGTTGAGTTCAACAGAGCACTACACTATTTTATCAAGGACTTATTTATGACTTTCTCTGCAGTTCCCCTTAGATTTTCCACTCACACAGACTCAACCTAGGATCTCATTCCTCTTCCACTTGGTAAAATAAATGTATAATTATCACTGTATACTCATTAGGAAGTAACAAACAGCCTGCAGTGCACAGGGCTTAATTTAAAAAGATGAGGAGACTGGTTCTTGCCCTCAACATGTTTATAACAAAGATGAGAAGATAAAGCATAAATAAATTTGGGAACGGTTCCAAATCAACGTGTTAGCAAGTTTAAGATATAGTGTTATAAATGGAATATGTACAAAAAGACAATAGAAACAGGAGTTATCAATATCAGCTCCTAAGCATTACTCTCCGGACAATAATGGTGATGGAGGAGGTTCCAGGAAGGGTTCCTGGAATTGGCTAAGTTTGCAATGAGAAGATAAAAAGGTAGATAATATTTTGATTCTAACTATTTACTGATTATCTATTATTAACATTTAACTATGCTAAGCAATTTGCTTATGGGGCCTTATTCCATCAACACAACAACTGTGCATTTTTTCTATATTTCTTGGATGAGCAGCAGGAGCTCAGAAAGCTTAAGAAATTTGCCAAAGAACACATAGCTGGTAAATGGCAGCACTGGGACTCAAGACATTTTGGTTTAACGTCAAAAATTAGAATTTACTTAATCCCAACTTTATGATTAATAACACATCAATCTAAAAATGTAAGTGTTAAGAAAATAGACCAGAATGTCACATACGCATATTAGATAGATTTTTAAATATTATAGGTTCTAGGAAGTGAGAATAGATGTTTTACTAAAAAAAAAAAACCCCAAAACAAAAACACACTATTTTTTCCCCTTAAATTATAAATTTATCTATATAACTTTAAAGATTGTATCTAGAAAAAATCATACTGTAGAGATGCTACTACTCATGGACCTGAAAACAGTAGTTAATAGCTTCTAATACTGATAAAGTGTGATTAAGCTTCACTGTGTGGCTTGTTTATTTTAGTAAACAAATTCTTAGATTGTGATCACTAGGTGTTGGCATTGTTCTAAATGCTTCATAAATGCTGTCACTGGATCCATACAGTTGAGGGGTAGCATTATTATTATCCCCGTTTTACAATTGAGGAAACTGAGGTTATGTGACTTATAGTTACATAAGTCCCAGCTATATAGTTACATAAGTCCCAGTAAAGGGCAGGGCTCCAAGCCAGCGGGACCTTGCTGTTGACCACTATTTGAGGCTGTCTCTCTAGGTTATGATCAGTGGCACCTAGAGAACTGAACAACTATAGTCCCATGACACCTTTGGAATCCATTACATCTGATGCATTTGCCATTTATTAATTATGGTAGGGATAATGCAAAGTTTTTACTTTTTTAGCTAAAAAGCATCAATATCACTATAGCAACAAGAGAGATTTCTGAGGGAAATTATAAATGTTGAGAACAGTCTTATTTTCTTTCAATTAGCAGATGACTCACTGCAAAGATCTGATCATGTTCAGAGCCTCATTATTGGCTTAGATATTACATTTGATAAATTACGCTAGTACAGCTAAGGATCATAGATGATACACACATTACCAGTCTTCAGCACCCATGTACAGCTCCTAAGCATCACTCTCCGGACACATGTGCTAGCTCACATCACTTATGAAACAAAACGTGGCAAATTTCTGGTGAGGTGTTTTTTTTCCAATGTTACTTTATGGTAGAAACTTGGACTTGTACTGGAAACAGGCTGTGATTATTGTGAAGAGAACCAGCTGGGAGGTATTTAATCTGTATACCTTTTAATTAAACATAGTTGTCAAATGACAGTAGCTAAGAAGTTGTATGAAAATGACTTACATTGGAATGGAATTTAAAAATGTATACATTATTTATACTGACAGGTAGTCTAGAGCAAGATTACATATAAAATAATGCAGAAATCAGTTCTAGGAAAAATGTAAAGAAATAGGAAGTCAGGACCTTGGAGAAGAAAAATACTGTTGCTGAACATGAAGGGCCGGCAAAATTGCTATAATTGAGCCACAGTTTTTATTCCAAGTCTCTGAAACTCTAAAGCAAAAGAAGAGAGTGTGTTCAGGTACATAGCTTTTAAAGAAAGCACATCAGTTTGTAAGGCGCCTAGGGTGTGAAATGTCATTCCCCTTTATTTGGAAAGAAAGGAGACTCCTGTGATTGCAGCTACTATTGTGATCTAGTCAAAGGCTGCTATATCTTTCTGCTTTAATTGCACAGAGAAGAAGGATTTAGGGAAATACAAAGAAACAACTAACCTTGCAGCTGTCTGAGCAAGCCTTTATTATTACTGGTCCTAGCAGTTTAAGGGAAGTCTTGGTGAGAGAAGAAAGCTGGAGCAGATAGAAAAGCAGCCTGGTCACTTGTTGATGACAGGCTAACCGGCTGTCTTGCTTATCTGCACCAGCTTAGGAGATGGTTGGACCCAACAAATGGTAAAAAAACCAGTAATATATAAAATCAATCTAATAAAAGTAAGATTTAAAATAGTTATGGATTAGAGAAGCATTAGGCTCCAATAAACAGCTTTATTTTTGATACAATGACATGAGGATTAGTGTGCATTTTTAAATTTTATGTGTAGCCAGTCTGTAACTTAAACTACATGTCATCATTCAGAAGTACAGGAGACCTACCTCTGACCAAGGAACAACCAAAACGAAGTGTTTTAATTACAGGATGAAAATGTTTTCTTAATTAAATAATATCCTGGGCACAAAATGATGAGCCATTCTAATGACGGCTATAGTCTATTAGGTCACAGAACAAAATAAAATTAAACACCACTAAATGAGGCATGCTTACATTTTGTGTCTCCCTCCCCTTCCTCTCTCCTTGCCTCTCTCCCTTCTTCTTTTAGTTACGCAAGTATTTTTGCTTGTTTATCTTCCAGCCATTGTCTGAGTGCCGGGAATATATAGCAGTGAACAGTACAAATGTTGGTCCATGCTATTGAGTTTACATTCTAGGAGAGCAGGAAGAAGTAGATAATAGACAAATATACCAATAAAAGAACAAGGTACTTTCAGAAACCATACATGTCATTAGGAAAATAAGATGGGGTGATGTGACAAAGGGGCTGGGGGAGAACTGCTTTAACTTGTTCCTCAGAGAAGCCGCTCTGAAGAGGTAATATCTGCGAGCAGATCTGATGACCAAAAGAGCCAGCCTTGAGGAGAGCTTGGGGGAGAACTTCCAGGCAGGATGATCTGCCAGTGTGAAGTCTCTAGATGAGTATAAGCTTGGTGTAATCAAAGCCTAGGCAGGAACATGCCAGCAGGACAGGGAAGTGAAAAGAGGCTAGGGGGCGGGGCCAAGTCTCCTAGAGTCTTGTGCCCATCTCAAATATTCCTTAGCGGCTGATTTCAGCAATCTCACAGCTTCCTCCAACTGCTCCAGCATAAATTGATCTCCTTTGTGATATCTATAGTATGTATCATTTACATATGGGGTCAGCAAACTATAGCTCACAGACTAAATCCAGCTTACTACTTGTATTTGTAAATAAAGTTTTATTGGCACACAGCAATGCCTATTCATTACATATTGAGCATGGCTGTTTTCCAGGCACACGGACAGAGTTGTATAGTTGTGATGGAGATTATGTGACCCCAAATCTGACCCACATATTCCCTTTGAGTACTTAATTTGCATAACCATACAATGGCATTTGTATACACTAATTGTTGATGTGTCTTTGTGTCATCTCTCCAAATACTCAGTAAACTCGCTGAAATCAGGGAAGCAGTATTCTTGAATGGTCCCAGGCCTGGGATCTGCAGTTAGACTTCCCAGGTTTGAAATCCTATTGGTACAGTAACTAAGAATTTTCATGGGCAGGTTAACTAAGTTTTCTGTGCCTCTCTTTTCTTTTTCCATTTCCTACCCCACAGAGTTATTTGTGGATTACATGAGGCAATGCCCACAAGCATGCAGGAAGTGCTCAGTAAAGGTCTGTGTTATGGGAGTTCTGCACTGCCCACAGCATGCAGGTGGTAACGAGCACACAGATGCTCCCTAACAATGGATGACTTTGGATTTCCAAAAAGGCTGATGCCACTTTCAATTTTGTGTAGTAATGAAGGGGCAGAAATAATTGAAATATGGCAAGCAAAAACTTAAATTCCTAATATATTGCCTACTCTCGTCATTTTTAAGGGAGAGCTCCCCATCAGGAAGTACTGCACAGCCCTCTGTCCTGGGGACTTATCTCTATCCTGCTTCCTTGGGCCTCTTAGCTTGCCTGGCTTCCCAATGATCAAACCTCAAATGCCTCCTTTTGGTTCACAAAGCAGACATCTTAGGGAAGAAACCTCCATGGGAACCATTTTTGTATCCAGAGAAGATTTTTGTTTAGAAACTTTGAGCCTAGACCTATGCATAACAGATGTATGATGACTGTCAAAGCCAACAGCTGGGGGTCAGGGAGGCTCTGAGTTGCATGAAGCTTCTGCTCTGTGCAACTCTTAGTCAAAGGGGTGGGGGAGTTAGAAAGTTCAGGAAAGGTGAGGAAGGCAAGCTTCTTACTGTTTATCTTGCTACTTCTAGGGCTTAGTACAGTGCCAGAAACAGAATAGCTTTCTGGGTAAATGTGACATGAATGAATCAATGAATTCTAACACCAGCTTTCATTCAGTGTGTGTGAACTTGGATAAGTCATTTCATCTCTTTGATACAGTTTTTCCATTTGTATAATACAGATAATAATAGATTTACAATAAATACAGATAATGTGTGTGAACACAGTGAAAATGGAATATATATATATATATATATATATATATATATGTATATATATAATTCTATAGAACAGTATATGAAAACTATAAATATAAAAATGTCATCTATATATCTATCTTCTACAGTAAAAGTTGGCTTTCCTAACTTGGCCCACAAGCACAAAATATATTTATCTTTCTTCAAAACCTTTGGAAGTGGACTCTTTGTGGTGCTGCCATTTTAAAAAAATGTTGTTTATTTTGTTTTTTTCCCTTTAGGTTTCCCAAACTCAGTTGAAAGAGGACACAGTAGTTCTGGGAGATCTGTGAGCTAAAGTTATAATAAGCTAGAGGTCCTTTAAAAATCTTCACCATAGGGAACTATTAAAGATGATATGATTCACGATAATACATTCTGTCTGAATTTTTCAAACATTTTGCTGAATTTTTTTTTAGGGGGAAGGGATCCTATTCCAACTTGGTTAATAAAATTTCCATTTTAAATAGACAAAGTATTCTTACTTTTACCCTTCTTCAGCTTTCTTCTAAGATCCAAATACCACATTTACTGAATCTGAGATACCAGTGAAAACGCCTCAATATTTTTTGTACAATTAAGAAAAAAATAAATGTCACCAATTAAACTCTGACATGCCATAGATTATATGACACATTCCAATAATAAAGATACTAAAATGTAAAAATATGGTCTTTGAATCAATTAAACACCCTTTTAAAGAATATGTGCGAAAATGAGAATAAGGAATGGATGTATTCTGGTATAGTAATCGTAAAACTTAAAGTTCATATTTCTTAGTAACAAAATTAGTAGTAATGATTAGCACTCATCTATGTCATGCTTTTGCAAAAAACATAAATACACGTAATATCTCATGATCCTTACAACTACTTTGAAGGATAAGAAGAGTAAGTATTATAATTTCAGCTTTTCCGGTAAAGAAACTGAGGTCAGAGTGGTTAGTAGCTAGCCCAGAGTGAGACCATGCCCAAGCTGGGGTCTACTATACATAGTCCAGGGATTCCCCGCCCTCACCCCATATTCAGATCTTAGCTGTCTTGTGACTAACAATTATTATTTTATGATCATCTAAAGAACATATATTTCAGATAAGAAAACGACTTTTTAGGGTTTTAAGTTCGGTCTGGAGGAAAAAACTTAATAAAATAAAGATTACATGCCTTGAAATAAAAGTTGTAAGAAATACTATTTCAGACATGGGATGGCTTACTTTTAAAAGGCTCTTCCAAAGTACGCATGGTTTGAGTCCTCACATTGGCTAGGCTGCAGTCATAAAGTGTAACTAAATGTAGATAGAGTCAGTCATTCTGTATAAATGATGGTCTGAGAGACAATGGCTGGGAGATGAAGCCATGTGTGAGTGACTGTTAGCGAGTAATCTCAGGATGGGAAGTTGGATGGTGAGGTTTGAAGTAATGAAAATGCGTGAGATTTTGGGAAATCTGAGAGCCACAAAAGGAATGCAGACACTTAGAACGCCGGGACAGCTGAAATGGAGCATATATCCTGACAGATACCAGGGCAGGCCAATGCAATTCTGTGGGCAGTCCTGCATTGCAGAGATTTGGGAGGAAAACTGATGAACCTAAGACTGAGGTGGGATTTAAAACAGTTCTATATCATAAGGAACCAAAAAGCCTGGGAGAAACAGCCTAGGCATTTGATTGATTAGATAGAAGTAAAGACAATATAACAAGGAAAAGCAGTGATTAAAGTGGTGGAAATCAATTATAGGTTTATATTTGCAGGGCTATCCCTCAGCAGCTGTTGATTTCTTCCTAAGCACAGAATATGTCAATGAAAGCAAACAGGTAAATGAAGATGCTTGGCTCTGACTGAGGGGAGTCAACATATCTGGCCTTTCCTGAACTTGATGAGGAAAGGTAATTATGAGGAAAAATTCTATTTATGAAAGGAGAGCTAGGGACTTGATATTTATGGAATAAACTGACATTTATGGAATATCTTCAAAGACGAGATTTATCTTACTTTATTTTAATTCTTCCAGCAGTCTTATGAAATAGGCACTACTACGTCCATTTTACTCCCGCAAAACTCAGACTTGAAAAGCTGAAGTTACTTGCCCGAAGTCATAACAATGAGTAGGAGTCTGCATTTTTCTGACACCAAAGCTTTTAATATTGCCCTACCTCTGATGAATGTATGTTGACTGAGTGAATAAACAAATAAACTTAAAAAAAATAGATTGCACCACTCAACTGTATTGTTTTTTAAAATAAAATGTAACTATTAAAATAAACATAAATATTATTTTGTGACTAATTTGCTAGCAAAGATAAAGAGGGTTTGAAATAAATAATTATGAAGTAAAACAGTGTTTGCTGTCTCACCATTTTGTGGCACCCTTACTGACTGTCGTCATCAGTTCCTGCTTAAACACAAATGGACACTTTATGGGGAATTGGAAACTTACAGGACAGCCACACTTTCCAAAGGTGGCTTTGGGGGCCTCCAAGAACCCCAGGGGTTTTTCAGCAGTTGTAAGAAAGCTTCACCCTGGATTTCAGGTTCCTGACTGCCATGTTTCACAGAAATGGCTTGAATGTAGTGGCCTTCTAAGCACTTTTAGTGAGCTCTCAGATTCCCTACTCACTCGGTTCCTTTGCATCTTCTTTGCAGCTGGGAGAACTGCTTTTCTGCTCCACACAGCTTTCAACTTGACAAATGCGACTTGGCATAAGTGTCCCTGTAGCCTTTTTAGCTTGCTCTTCTCATAGCAAAAGCAGAAAAAAAGAGCAAGAATAGGAAAATTACAATTACGCGATGTGCAGATCTCAAGGCCTGATTGGTGTTTTCCAATCAGATTTTCCTGGCAACCGCCCTTTCTAACTCCCCTTGAAGCCTGAAGCTGGTGTAAAAATTTGCTTCAGATTGCTTAAAAATTACCTTTTAGAGGCAAGGATAAATACCCACCTTTTTCAAAATAGGGCATATGCCCTTTGCCACATCTCTCTCCAAATAACATTTTAAAATGCTCTTGAATAGAACTTTGTAAACCGTGCTATGTAATGGTGATTTGTCCACTATGACCCTATGGAATTATTCTCACCCACAGACATTTGTAGGTATCTATAGGGCACCCAGCACCACAGCATGTGCCAGGTAAATACACCAAAAGTATTTTATGAAACAAAGTCTTTGGTCTCAAAAGGGTTTACAAATTTTAAGTGGACCACGCAAATCTGGGGGAATGGATGAAGAAAAAGAGTAAAAACAGTTTTAAAGCAAGTCAAGCTGAGTTGAGTATTAAATTTCAGTATCCCCAAATTACCTACTAGGTTTGCAGTTTGTTCTTAAATGTACTCTTCTGAGATGATAAAACTGTTCCTTAGGAATTGAATGTTCTATAGGAGTATGAAGTGCATGGATGCCATTGAGAAATGGCACTGCAGGAGAAATGCAAAGGGGCAAGATCTGTGACCCTTAAAGAAGGGGAGGCATCCGTGGGCCTTTGGGGGCTGGTAGGAAATGTTACTGAGGTGATGGCTACATCTAAGGGGGCACTATCTGTCGGGAAGATGCCCTTGTGATCCCACATCAAGAAATAATAACTAAGATAACACACTCCACTATGGAGACAGGGAAGGAAAATGAACTTTATTCATCGTTCCCCTTGTGTTTTGACTGTAGTGGACATCTGTGAGTTTTGCCACCCTGCTTCCACTTTCAGTTCTTGTATTCATATCCCTGTGTTTTTGCTTTGGGTAAACTTTCCTCCCGTACTTGAGGGTCACGTGTTTTAGGGGTAACACAGGAGTTGGGCTCAGCCAATCAGCAAAGCATATTCCCCAGTTCCACTGCTGGGCTTAGGGCTGAGCATTTGATCTAATCAGACAGCGCCTCTGGACCTTGGAATGCTGGGACAAAGATATTTCTGATCATTCAGTACATCAATAGAGAAGCAATTAGCCTTAGGATTTGCTGATAGCCATTTTATAATCTCTAATACACAAACATTATTTCACATAATACAGAAATGTTATGTTATTAATCCCATTGCAAAGATGAGAACATTGAGACAGTTCTCAATAAATAACTTACAGTAAATTTTACAACTCGTAAATCATAGTCAGAATTGAAAGGCAGAATTCTCGCTCAAATTTCTATGCTCTTTTCGTGATACCACGTTGCTGTCTATAAGTTTCAAGTCTTAGTAACAATTTTCCATTCAACGTAAGACTCAAGAGTTAAGTTGCTGGGAGAAAGAATGCTATAACGTTTTGAAGCATGTAACAATTAATGAGCGTTAGATGCTTGGAAGAATCAAAAGACTAAAAAAGTAATGTTCACAGAACACCCATCACCCAGAAGTTATAGTTGGCTACAAGTTCTTGTGACATGTAAGGAAGAACACAAACATCCTAAAAGACTTCAAGATAAAAACAACAGAGGTTTAGGTCTATGGTAAATATCTTATATTTATTTCTGCTGACAATATAATACATAAGCTAATTTAGAATGCTTTCTTAGTTTTTAATGCAACTGTTCATTTTTATCATGTCTTTCTGGCATATTGGAGGCTATCTGGTGGCATACAATGGCTAGCTGAGCCATCACATTTTCCCATTATTATTGTAGTCACTAGGGTGGTGGTATCTGTCCACCACATCCCCTGTGATTTGCACCTCTACTTCCAAAAATTGAGTTCCCTGAGGCAAACTAGAATTCTGTGTCTGGTGTTGAGGAGCAGATATGTGGGTAGAAGGTTAGTGATCTTCCTCCTGGGGTCAATAGAAGCCCAGATATAGAAATATCATTCATAAAACTAAATTTCAGTGTTGGCTAAAATCTCATAAATCTCTCAGCACATCTGAGACCTCACTACTTGTCAAATGTTTATGAATATGGATCTTTTCCCTTAGAACTTAAAGTCTGATCTTATTATGAGTGAATGGTAGAGCTCCTTTGGAGTCTATTAAATATGAAGTCAGGCATCTCCAGTATTAATATTTAATTCAAAAATTATGAACACTGAAATAAATTTCAGCCAATATTTTCTTTTAGTTTCTCTGTCATTGATTTCTGGATACTAAGTTTCTCAACTGAAGCTATAAATTATTCCTACAAATTAAGTGAATCATTAACTTTGCTATTCGGCATCTATAAAAAAAAATCAACAAATCAATATATTTAAGGAGAGATACAACTAAAAATTTCCTGCTTTTCATCACTGTTGTCTGATTACTACCCTATTTCAATGCTGTTTGGGCCTTTTACTCCATTCACAATACGTAAAAGTATACTACTTTTAAAAGGGCCAAAATAGAATTTTTCCTTCGTGAATCCTGTTCATACTAATTCAATGAAACCATCATCTTTCAAATTATATGAATCTAGTTCTTGATATCTAGGGAGAATTGAATAATATTTCAGGTGTTCTTATGTACATGTGTAATACAAAATTCCACTCTAATAATTGCCATATGGGGAGGTTGCCTCTTGAGGATTTGTACTTCAAGCCTATATTCCAACCCACTTCCTTTAGGCAGCATGATATCTAGAACTAATGATTGTCACACAAAGCATGTGTATAGAGCAATATGATACACTCAATAGCTATCTATTGGACCAGTATTTCCAAACTAGTTTAAGCTTCATGAAAAGGAAATGTTCCAACTGGAGCATTAATTGCAGCATTTGAGGTAAGGTTTCTTAGACCAAACTTTATTAAGGTATTCTCTTCCTTCACTTAGTGGTTAAGTTGGAGTTAAATACCATTTGTGTTGTGACTTTTCCAAAATACTTTAAAAGCATTCATTCACTTATTTAATGAACATATTATTGTGAAGTGGGTGTTGCTTTAGATACTGAAGATATAGCAATGTATAAACACACAAAAAATCTGCCTTCCTGGGGAAGATAGACATTAATAAAATAAGTAAAATGTACATTAGATGGTGATATGTGCCATGGAGTAAAAGAAAGGGGAGGGGGAACAGAGTGTGCATGCGGAGGAGAGAGGGTGTGGGATATGGGAGGTTAGAGAGCATTGTCATAGATGGTCTCACTGAGTAAAGATCGAATGCGAGAGGGAGTTAGCCCTGAGATCTGCAGGGAGAGCACTTGAGGTAGAAAGAGTGGGTGAGAAGGTCCTGAGGGGAGACATGCCTACAAAGATGACAATCAGAGTCCAGGTGGGTGAAGTGGAGTGACAGGAGGCAGAAGGTGAGCACAGAGTGATGATGGGCAGGTGTGGGGTCCAGATCACATGGGCTTTTCAGGCCGCTGTAAGGACTGTGGCTTTTACTCAGGGTGAAATGGGAACAGAATGGAGGTTTGATGAGAGATGCTACACATCTGGTTTAAGAGAATTAGGTTGGTGAATTAAGAATGACTGGAGGGGAGCGAGGGTGGAATCGGGAGAGTTAAGAGGCTCGTGCAATAATCAAGACTAGAGTTATAGGTGAGGTGCGGTGGTAGCATTGGGGGTTGGGAGAGGATAGAGCCAATAAGTTTCTTAACAATGATTTGAATGTGGGAATTGAGAGAAAGAAAGGAGTCAAGGATAACTTCAAGCATTTTGGCCTGATCAACGGGAAGGATTGAATTCCCATTAGCTGAGATGAGGAGGCCTGAAGGAGGCACGGGCTGGGGGACAAAGATTAGGAGTTCAGTTTGGGACGTACTAGGTTTGAGATGCCCCTGAGACCTCTAAGTAGAGAGGTTGAATAAGGATTTGAATATAGAAGTCTGGGAGTTCAGGCAATCTGGGCTGCAAAAAGACATGTGGGCATTCACATGGCATTTAAAGCTCAAGAATGAATGAGATGATCTAAGAAATGAGTGTTGGTAGACGAGAAAAGTGGCCCAAGAGTTGTGCCCATTCGGCACTGATCCAACCACAGGAGGTGGGTAGCTAAGAAGGAATAAGCTACCGGTCTCGGAGAAGCATCAACGAAGTATATTGCCCTGGAAGCTGCGTGAAGTAAGTTTTTCAAGGAGGAAGGAGTAATGATTCACGTGATTTTTCCCAGGCCTTAATCCCACTGGGACACTAAATCAGCAACTTTGATTTTAACTCTTAGTTATTAGCTGCTTTATACAAAGGGTTCTGCTGTTCATGAATGAGCTTTATCTTCCCAGCAAGATGCAAGCTTCTTGAGAGCAAGGCTTTTGTTTTCTTCTTCTGCTCTTTCTCTAGAGTGACAGCTTTTAAATAGTTTTTGACTATGTTTCACAGTAAGAAATATATTTTACTATGAAAACCAGTGTATGCACATATGTAACTGAAAGAAAGAAAGAAAAAGAAAAACTTAACCTCTTTGCATGCCACACACTCGATCTTCTTTTCTACTTTCTTCTATTGTAGTCTATTTAATTAAAAATAGTATTATTCATGACCCACTGAATTAATTTCACTACCCACTAATTGGTTGTGACCATTGGTTTGAAAAGCATTGCTTTTAGAATATCCAGCACAGAGCCCCACCACCTTCATTATTGATCAGAGATCACATTATTCATCTTCATTTTTTTTAAAGTACCTTCTGTAAAGTAAATGCTTAACATGTGCTTGTTCAATGAATAGTGTGAGACCCTAAAGTAATACTTCTTCAATTGAGTTACCTTTATTTTCACTGATTGTATTTATGTAGAAGAATATTCCTTAAAAGCTCTCTATCTTCAGGATGAGGACAGACAGGAGTGTCTTTTGAAAGGGGCCCTGTAGCCAAGACTCAGAGAACATTCTGGCCAGAACTGGAGATGCCAACCAGATGGAGTGATCCACTAATTGGCTGCAACTGATGTTGAATGTGTTTGCATGTTCTTATGTATCAGGGGTCAGGGTTGCCTGGGTTCAAAACATTTTAAACAACTAAACTAACTCACTAAATTAATTTTAAAAAAGACTTTCATTCCTCTTAGAACAATTATGACTTTTTCTTCTAATTCATAACGTAGTAGATATCAATATGAAACTTCTGACATTAAATATCCACAACCAAAATAGATGGACCTGGGATAAAAATTGCTAGTAATAACTTGTTATTAAAGAAAATAAATAAGAATTTAAAAATCTTCAACTATAGAAATGATATATAATTTATCCTAGACATTCCATCTAAGAAATCTTTATAGCATTGGGAATATAGTCAATACTATTGTAATAACTATGTATGATCGTGCCATTTGGGTACTAGACTTATCAGAGAGATTGCTTTGTAAAGTATATAAATATCTAAGCACTATGTTGTACACCTGAAACTAATATAAAAGAATACTGAATGTCAACTGTAATTAAAAAAAAGGAATTCATTAAAATAAGAGCTTGGCATGTAGTAAGTCCTCAATAAATGTCAGGTAATGTTTAAGTCTTTCTCCATACAGCACACTTACAAAAGTGACACAAGAAGGTAGAATATTTTTTCATCATGTAATTCTTACCCCTGTAGGTTTTCACTTATATGGAAAGAGCATGGTGCAATGAATATAGCATAGATTTTTGGAATCAGGTTATCTGGGTCCAAATCTGAATCTATCACTTACCAGATGTGATTTTGGCCCAATTACCTTAATATTTTTTAACTTTAGTATTCTGAAACATAATATGAGGACAGTAATACATCCTTCAGGGACTTACTATAAGGATAAAGATGATATATAAAAAGACGTATATTACAAAAAACTTGTTTTTTGGAATTCAGATGATATTTTTGTGTAGAAATCATGTCATAAGTGATGGTTTAATTTCTACATGGGGCAAACCCTACAGCTTTTTAAATTTACAATAGAGCGGAACCATGACGTATTATGCAATATTTCCAAGACTCTTTCAGCCTGGGGGTGGGAGGGGCTTGGGGTGGGAAAGATCAGGACACTTGGTGGAATCTCCAGAGGTCTGCATGTAAGGCATGCTGGGTCAGTAAATGTTTCAGAGCAGAACAGAAAAAACAAGATTTGTTTTAAAGAATCAGCTCACATGATTGTGGGGGTTGGCAAGTGTGTAATCTGTAGAGCAGGCTGGTAGGTCAGAAACTCAGGGAGGAAATAGAGCTGAAGAAATTCTTGAGGCGGAATTTATTTTGCCCAGGGAAGCCTAAACTTTCCTCTTAGGGCTTTCAACTGATTGGATGAGGCCTACCCACATTACTGAGTGTAATCTTTATTTAGAATCAACTGATTGTAGATACTGACCGTGTGTGCAAAATTCCTTTACAGTGACACCTAGATTAGTGTTTGATTACATAACTGGGTACTCTAGCCTAGCCAGGTGGTCACACAGAACTAACCATAGAAGATAGGATCTCAGGTGTCAGCTTCTGGGGTGGTGGGTGCAAGTCTCCAGGGCCAGACAGAGACACTGCCATTGCGAGCTGTATGTGTTTCGTCCATTCTTCTAAGGAGTTAGTTTGGGTCACAGACCTAAGTGTAAATTCCAACTCCCTGACCAGTGGTTCAGGAGGCTCAAAAAGTCCCGCCAAGCAGAGTGAGCCTCTGCTGTGCTGACTTTGCACACAGTGCCTAACAGAGTACTTGGCACATCAAGTCGATGGACATGGTTTTAAGAGCAAAGGATCCATCAAGGCATATTTGATTCTTGTTGACAAATGAACAGCAAAATCTGCAGTCATTTGAAACATCACAGCACATAAAATAAATAGGAATTTCAGAAAATGATTATTTATTTAAGCCCTTCTACATTCTGAAAGACCAAGGATTCCAAAATGACCTGTCCTAATAAAACAAATATAGAGCTAACCAGAAAAAAAAAATTTACTCTAACAACTGGCACATACTACTAATGTAACACTGATCATATTATTTAAAAACTAATTGTTTACAAACGTGTCTCCCCCACCAATCTGTAAGCCACTTGAGAGGAGAGATGATGTCATTCATCTGGCAGAGACTGTGTCTTATTCATGCCTATATTCCCAGTTCCAAGGAGAATATCAAATCAAATAAATAAAATAAAATAAAATAAAACTGCTTGCCAAATATTTTATTATATCACCTGACTTATAACTGAGTTACTTATCAATTCAGAAGTAAGCATTGGAACTTTTAATCCTGAATTATCCTTTACCAATGGTAGGGAACAAACATGGCATCTGATGTGGGCAAGTAGGAGGGAACTGAGCAGAAAATATCAGGAGGGGTCCTGGTGCATGGAGCTGGTGGGGATATAAAATCATGGTGGTGGGTTTGGGGGTTGGATGCATAACCAGCATCCAGGGAGCTGCAGTTGGATGTTTCTGTGGAGATCTTTAGTGAATCACAACCACATCCCTCAGCAGGGTCAATGGAACTCCACCAGGCCCAGAGAGCCCCAACACCAGACCGTGCAGGACCAGTTAAGTAGAAGCCTAAAATTGTCGTCTCATCCAGTGGATTCCTGCATATTTTATGGGTTATTCATCCCGGAAATGCTCTGTGGAAGAGGGTTCCAAGATAGAAGAGGTTGGGAAATGCTCTGTATTACACTGCTTTCTTAGAGAGTTGCCATTCCTATTAGTGTCTAATATGAATGCTAATATGTCAGCCAGTAAGGAAAGCTGAGTATATCCCTGAGTTTATCAGATTCAATTCCTTTTCTTCACATGAACATCTATTCATTCTTAGGTAAATGTCCATCCCTCATTTACAAATGAAGAAAGAAACTGATACCCAGAATGTAAATTACAGTTTATAAGGCTAATAAGGGGGCAGAATTGGGCTAAAATTTAAATCTCTTCTCTCTTGGATTTGTGTGCTTTCAGCTACATCATGCTGTAGCCAATGAAACAATTATTAATGTATATGAATACTTTCAACAATTTGTAAAATTGTTTTGCTTTCTCTGATTGCAGACGTAGAGGACAAAAATGGAAGGTGGCCTCTAGGTGTAGAAAGGTAGAACCATAACAAAACCCAGTCTTTGGGAACTTACACTTTGTGTCGAGCCTATGCCATTATTTGTCTCACTCAAAGAATCTGTGCAAATGAAACAGCAATGGAGAAATGAAAGTGGCATTGGCTTGTAAAAGTAGGTATGTGTCACATGTCTTACATTTTATATCATGACCCTATACCACGCCAACCTTTTCCAGTAAAACCTGTAATGAAGTAAGAATGTTTTATTTAAGATAATAAGTGATTATCTTTGGATGTTGAAGAAACTTTGCTAATGACATGCACTTCATTATTCCTTCTATCACCAAATGTTGACTAGAATTCTTCATTCTCTCTCACACACATGAACATATATGCACACTTCATATGCAGTGATGATGTTTTCCTATTTCAGACATTGTGAACTACACATAGACAGTAACTATGCAATTATATTTGATTTCAGAAAGACTTTTTTTTTTGGTCTTTTTACCCTTTCTTTTCCCTTTTGGTAATGAGTCAAATTGACCTGATTTGGGTTCTTCAAATATTCATACTTCCTAGTAAGAAGGCTTGCTTTCTGCAATTCATATACACCTCACTACAGCTGGATGAGTGGGCACTTAACCTCCCACTCAAGTTTGCAATTGCTTGTGCAGGGTAAAGAATTCGGAATTAATAGAAAAGCATTAAATTAAGCTCCCCTTATGATATCCTATTTGACAAAAAGTAATTATTTTCTTTTTCCCTGAGACAGATTTGGACAACATCCAGAACAAAACAAAGCAAAACAAAACAAAACAAAACAAACAAAACAAAACAAAACACTGTTTTGTGTGAGAATATCCAGAGGGAAATTTTTTTAGGAGGACATAGTCTTAAATCAGAAAAAACACACCTGTAAGTGGCTTCCTAGTTTCTACCCAAAGCAGTCAAATGTCCCCAATAACACTGGAAGAAGTCTGGAACATAGCGCATATGTTCTGGGAGTGGGTAGGCCATTGTGGGGATAGGAGTAGGCTGAAAGTGGGGTGCATCTTAGAGACCCTCCCCCAACTGCCAAGGTAGAGAGGGTGAGACTAACTTTCTCCCTTGTACAGCCATCAGTCTGGCAACTAGGATTTCTTCTCTTCTTCCATCCAAGGTGCTACTACATGTAAAATTTGACCTGATTTCAGTTGTCATACGTATATTGGACATAGAGGCAAGGGAAACTCATAAGGAATTTTCCATATCTGAATTTTTTGAGGAGATGGCTTTCTGAATGAGAATCACTTAAGTAACAATTGATTTCTCTGCCTAGTTTTGTAGAAGGCATAATTTTCTATGAACGGAGCAATACATTTATTTGCTTTGTTTTAGTTTATAAAATGTCTTTCCTTTTGTTTTTATGTTATGTAGCAACCAAAAGGAGATATGAAAATTGTGTCTGGGAGGCATTTGGGTATCATGAAATGGGAAGAAGGGTTAAAACGGAGGTTTAAGCCCTCACTGCCAAGCAGAGAACAGAAGGCTTAGGCACTGAGCCTCGCTGACCTCTCCCACGCTCCCAGAGCTCGCTCCACCACCATGTGCCCAGTGCCAGAAGCAGAACGGTAGCAGTGTAAGATCAAAAGAACAGAATATTGCAGTTCTGAGAACTCCAGTCCGCAGCCATCGACTTTCAGCCCTATTAATTCAGGCAAAGGGGAGGGAACCGTGGGAGCAGGACAGTGCTGGTGGTTGCCACCATTGCTCTGGGCCACCTGTCACAACCCACGCCGACCCTGTCCCCAACTATCTGGGTGGATCCCTGCAGGAATAAACGGAGCTGCTGAAACACACAGGCTCTGAATCTGGTGCAGGAAGAGCTTTGGAACTTCAGAAGCTCTCCACATTCCCCAATGGAGGCGGTGCCCTGTGACCCAGGTGAATTGTTCACAGAGGAGAAGCCCATCTTCCAGGTACTCCCCTCATTGTCTGAGAGCTGGAACAGTGCAGAGAAAATATAACACTACAGTGTAAAAGAGAATAAAATGCTGCCATCAGAGAGAAAATAAAACATTCTACCAACACCTACAGGAAAACAAAAGAAAGACCTCTTTCTATCCACCAGTTGCAGAATCCACTCCTGTAGATATCTAGGAAGAGAAATAATAATTCATTACTTGCCATGGATAACCAAAGTAATGAGACAGCTCAGAAAGAAAATGAAAAGTCTCCAGGAAATGAACTTAAAGACTTGGAAATATGTGACTTAAATGACAGAATTTAAGATTGCAGTTCTTAAAAAACTCAACAAGTTTCAAGAAAACACAGACAGACAGTTTAATGAACTGAGAAAAACAATTAAAAAAAAAAAGAATATTTTACCAAAGAGATTGAAATTTTAAAAAAGAAACAAATAGAATTTCTGGAGATTAAGAACTCTGTACAAGAAATGAAGAATGAAATAGCCAGCTTAGGTAGTTAGAGTTGACCAGATGGAGGAAAGAATCAGTGACATCGAAGATAGAAAACTGCAAATGACACAGACGGAAGAAGAGAGAGACTCGAGAATTAAAAGAAATGAAAGAACTCGACAAGAACTTTCTGACTCCATCAGAAAGAGAAATACAAGAATAACAGGCATACTAGAAGGAGAAGAAAGAGAGAAGGGAACAGAGAGTATATTCAAACAGATAGTTGACGAGAACTTCCTGAACTTGTGGAAAGAACTGGATCCTCGAATCCAAGAAGCAAATAGAATACGTAATTACTTCAACCCCAACAGGCCTTCTCCAAAGCACATTGTATTGAAGCTGTCAAAAATCAATGACAAAGAAAGAATCCTCAAGACAGCCAGGGAAAAGAAGACGGTAACCTACAAAGGAAAGCCCATTAGGTTATCATCAGATTCTTCATCAGAGACTCTACAAGCCTGAGGGAGTGGACTCAAATATTCAAACTATTGAAAGAGAGAAATTATGAGCCAAGAATAATATATCCAGCAAAGATATCCTTTAGATATGAAGGAGGAATAAAGACCTATCCAGACATACAGAAGCTGAGGGAATTTTCTAACACACGCCCTGCAGTACAAGAAATACTGAAGGAGGCTATTCGACCAGCATAAATAGGGATAATTTGTGACAGCAAAAACATAAAAAGGGGGAGAGTAAAGGCCTGAACTGGAATACATGAATTGAAAAAGTAAGAATGCTGAAAAAAATGGAGGTACCCCCATATACAGGTAACCCTCGTATAACACGGCACTTGTATAACACGGTTTTACTCTAACACAGTTCAAGAATTGAGGAAAAACCTCGTACAACACTGCACCCTAGAACATGGTTTCACTCTGACAGAGTTTGAGAATTAGAGAAATTCCCGAACAACACAGAGTTTAATAAGAGCTTTTAAGAGCAAAAAAAAATCTCATTTGAACATAGAGAAATCCTTGAATAACACGACGGTAATACAAGCTTTTAAGAGCAAAATATATCTCATCTGAAATTAGGGAAATCCCTGAATAACATGGAACATAATAAAAGCTTTTAAAAGCAAAAGATATCTCATTTGAAATTTTTCATTCAAGGAGAATGTCGTATCATATTTGACTGCAGAATTTTAAAATTTATTATAATTTTAAATCCATTTAGTTCATAGAGTATACGGTTCAGAAGATGAAGATATCTTGTCAAAAAGAAAACACTGTTGGTTAATGGTGCTTAGTAGTGATGAAGAAGAAAACATTATTAAATACATATTAATATGTTATACTTTTGGTGAACATTGCTGTAATAAAGATATTTCTCTTAATTATAAAAATATAATAGTATATTTTTTAAGTTTTTGGAACCAAGCTCCCTTTTTTGTACTAGTTCTTTGTTTTATAGAACACAGATTCTCATAACTCGGCAGGTTTTAAGGAACCTAATAACCCTGTTATACGGGGGTTGCCTGTACTTTAAATACAGAACTTTCTTTTACATAAACTTAATGGTAACCACTCAAAAAAAAAATCCAGAAATGAAACATATAACATAATAAAAGAAGAAATACAGGAAAAAATCATAGAATACCACCACATTGAAAAAATAGACAGCAACAAGGAGGTAAAGAAACAATGGAGACACAGTCTTACCAGAAAACCAAAGATAGAATGATAGGAAATCCGCACATATCAATAATCAACTGAAATGTAAATGGACTGAACTCACCAATAAAAATGCACAGAGTAGCAGATTGGATAAAAAAACTAAACCCAACCATACGTTGCCTCCAAGAGACACATCTTAGCTACAAGGACAAATATAGACTCAAAGTGAAAGGGTGGAAATTGGCACTCCAAGAACACGGTAGCCATAGAAAAGCAGGTGTAGTCATACTGATATCAGATGAAACAGACTTCAGGATGAAAAAGGCAACAAGAGACAAAGATGGACGTTTCATAATGATAAAGAGGACTATACAACAAGAAGATACAACAGTCCAATATTTGTGTCCCCAATCAGGGAGCACCGAAATATACCAAACAACTGTTAACAGAAATAAAGGGAGAAATTGATCAAAACACAATTATTGTAGGGGACTTAAATACATCATTGACAGCTATGGATAGATCATCCAAATAGAAAACAAACAAAGAAATATTAGCTCTCAATGATACATTAAATGAAATGGACATAATTGACATTTATACAACACTTCATCCTAGAACATCAGACTATACATTCTTATTTAGTGTACATGGAACATTCTCAAGGATAGACTATATATTGGGACATAAAACTAGCCTCAGCAAATTTAAGAAGATTGAAATCATACCAAGCATATTCTCTCCTCACAAGGCTTTGAAATTGGATATCAACTGCAAAAACAAAGCAGGAAAAACCACAAATATGTGGAGGTTAAACAACAGACTTTTAAAGAATGACTGGGTCAAAGAAGAAATAAGAGGAGAGATTAAAAGATACATAGAAACAAAATGACAATGAAAATACATCCTACCAACATTTTTGGGATATAGCAAAAGCAGTTTTAAGAGGAAAATCTATATCATTACAGGCCTATCACAAGAAAGAAGAAAAATCCCAGATAAATAACCTCACATTACACCTTAAAGAACTAGAAAAAGAAGAACAAGTGAAACCCAAAGTAAGCAGAAGGAAAGAAATAATAAAATTCAGAGCAGAACTAAATGAAATAGAGAACAAAAAGAGAATAGAAAAAATTAACGTGAGAAACAGCTGTTCTTTGCAAAGATTAATAAAAGTGATAAACCCTTGGCTAGAATCACTAAGATAAAAAGAAAAAAGACAAACAAAATCAGAAATGAAAGAATGGAAGTTATCATGGATGCCACAGAAATACAAAGGATCATCCAATAATACTATGAAGGACTATATGCCACCAAACTCAATAACCTAGAAGAAATGGACATGTTCTTAGAAACATACAACCTTCCTAGTATGAATCACAAAGAATTGGAAAATCTAAATAGATTGATCACCAGTAAAGAAATTGAGTTAGTTATCTGAAACAGTCCCCAAAGCAAAAGTCCAGGACCAGATGTCTTCCCTAGTGAATTCTACCAAACATTCGAAGAGGATCTAATACCTGTCCTAGTCAAACTCTTCCAAAAAATTGATGAAGAGACAATACTCCCTAACTCATTTTATGAGATCAACATTACCTTGATACCAAAACCTGGGAAGGATACCACAAAAAAAGAAAATTACAGACCAATATCTCTGATGAATACAGATGCAAAAATCCTGAACAAAATTCTAGCAAATTGAATGCAGCAAAATATTAAAAAGATTATGCAACACGACCAAGTGAGATTCATCCCAGGGGCACAAGGATGGTTCAATATATGCAAATCCGTCAATGTGATACACCACATAAACAAAATAAACAACAAAAATCATATGATTATATCAATTGAAGCAGAAACAATGTTTCACGAGATACAACATTCATTTATGATTAAACAACTGAATGAAATAGGTATAGAAGGAGAAGTTAAATTGTCACTTTTTGCAGATGACATGATGCTATATATATAGAAAACCCTAAAGAATCCACTAAAAAGCTATTAGAAACAAACGAATATAGTCAAGTTGCCAGCTACAAAATCAACATACAAAAGTCCATTGCATTCCTATATACTAACAATGAAATCTCAGAAAAAGATATAAGAAAAAAAACACAATTCCTTTTGCAATTGCAACAAAAAGAACAAAACACCTAGGAACAAACTTAACCAAGGATGTGAAAGACCTATATATTGAAAATTATAAGACATTTTTAAAAGAAATTGAAGACAACACAAAGAAACGGAAAGAAATTCCATGTTCATGGATTGGAAGAATCAATATAGTTAAAATGGCCATATTACCCAAAGCAATACACAGATTTAATGCAATCCCCATCAAAACTCCAATGGCACTTTTAAAGAAATAGAACAAAAAAATCATTGGATTTATATGGAGCCACAAAAGACCCCGAATAGCCAAAGCAATCTTAAGAAAAAAGAACAATGCTGGAGGTATAACACTCCCTGACTTTAGCTTGTACCACAGGGCTACAATAATCAAAACAGCATGGTATTGGCAGAAAAACAGACACATAGACCAATGGAATAGAATTGTGAACCCAGAAATAAAACCACATAAATATGGACAGATAATTTTTGACAAAGAAGCAAAAAACATACAATGGAGAAAAACAGCCTCTTCAATAAATGGTGCTGGCAGAATTGGAAAGCCACATGCAAAAGAATGACACTAGACTCCTATCTGTCACCATGTACCAAAATTAATTCAAAATGGATCAAAGACTTAAGCATAAGACCTGAAACGATAAACTGCATAGAAGAAAACATAGGTACTAAACTTATGGACCTTGGGTTCAAAGAGCATTTTATGAATTTGACTCCAAAGTCCAGGAAAGTAGAAGCTAAAATAAATGAACGGGACTATATCAAACTAAAAACCTTCTGCACAGCAAAAGAAACCATCAACAAAATAAAGAGGCAACCAACCGAATGGGAGAAGATTTTTGCAAACATTGCCTCCGATAATGGGGTAATATCCAAAATATATAAGGAACTCATACAACTCAACAACGAAAAACAAACAATCCAATGGACAGAGGACTGAAGAGACATTTCTCCAAAGAGGACATACAAATGGCCAATAGATATATGAAAAAACTCTCAACATCACTAATCATCAGAGAATTGCAAATAAAAACCACAATGAGATATCACCTCACCCCAGTCAGAATGGCTATCATCAAAAAGACAAATAGTGACAAGTGTTGGAGAAGCTGTGGAGAAAAAGGAACCCTCATACCCTGTTGGTGGGAATGCAGACTGGTGCAGCCATTATGGAAGGCAGTGTAGAGTTTCCTTAAAAAATTAAGAATAGAATTACCATATGACCCAGCAATCCCTCTCCTGGGTATCTATCCAAAAAATCTGAAAACATTTATCCATAAAGACATATGTGATCCAATGTTCATTGCAGCTTTATTCACAGTGGCCAAGATATGGAAACAACCAAAGTGTCCTTCGATAGCTGATTGGATAAAGAAGTTGTGGTGTATATACTCAATGGAATGCTATTTTGCCATAAGAAAAGATGAAATAGTACCATTTGTGACAACATGGATGGATCTTGAGATTATAATGCTAAGTGAAATAAGTCTGACAAAAAATGTAGAGAACCATATGATTTCACTGATGTGTGGTATATAAAACTGAAAACAACAAAAGAACAAGACAAACAAATGAAGAAACAAAACTAATAGACATAGACAATAGTTTAGTGGTTACCTGTTAAGGTGGGAGGAGGGAGAGAGGGGGGTTGTAGATGAGGGTAAAGGGGATCAAATATATGGTGATGGAAGGAGAACTGACTCTGGGTGGTGAACCCACAATGTGAGATATAGATGATGTATTACAGAATTGTACACCTGAAATCTATATAACTCTACCAACAATTGTCACCCCAATAAACTTTAATTGGAAAAAAAAAGAAGATGGTGGGTCTATATGTACTAACATGAAAAGATGACCAATATATACTATAAACTAAAAGGGCCAAGTGCTGAACAGTATTTACAGTATGATACCAGTTTGTTACAAAAGAAAATGTGCTTATATATGTGTATATACATATATGCACACACATATATACATATATATTTTGTGTATGAAAATGTGCACAAGAAGGAAAATGTTAAAAAGATAACAGTGGTGGTTATCTTTAGACAGTAGCAATGGGGAGACTAGGAGGCAGGGAGTTTTTTCTTTTATCTCCGTTGTGTACTACTTGTATTTTTTTTTCAGAATTAAGATATATATCTTGTATTAAAAAATAAATTCTGTGGAGAAGCCCCAAAGGTACTTTTAAAAAAATTTTATTGGGTCACATTGGGGAACAGTATATTTCTCCAGGGCCCATCAGTTCCAAGTCGTGTCCTTCAATCTAGTCACGGAGGGCGAAGCTAAGCTCCAAGTCCAGTCGAATAATACTGGCAACCTTGTTGAAACCTCACACTCTAACCAACTGAGCCATCTGGCTGCCCCTCCAGAAGCTCAGCGGCAGCTCGTTGCCTTCAATCTAGTTGTGGAGGGGACAGCTTACTGGCCCATATGGGAATCAAACCAGCAACCCTGTTGTTCAGAGCTCGCACTCTAACCAACTGAGCCATCCGGCCGCCTCACAAATGCATTTTTAATTAAAAATATGAAATCTGTGGAGAGACTGCAAACCTACAGCCAGTATAGGTCTGTTTGTATTGAATTTGTGTGTAAAATTTGTGTTGTTTTTACATGATCTCAATCTACAGAGACTACTCCATCACTTGCAAAGAAAACCTAAGGAAGAATTTATAAATGGAAATTAATGAATGTTGGGTAGGAGAATTACAAATTAGAATGTTTAACTATTATTAAAGTGTATATTTTGTTTTTCTATTTTTTCAGCTTGGGCTAGAATTTTACATTCAAAGTTAAGAAAATATACATGTAACTGAATGCAAAACCCATATGTTCTGTGTCAGTCAGCACCATTTATTTTCAATGTGATAAAATAGCTTATTTAAACTTTGAATTTTCGCATTGGGTTTAGACGATTCAGCTGTTTATCCAGCAGCACTCTGCTTAAAAATAGATGGGATGACATTTGTGGATGCTTTAAAAAAAAAAAAAAAAAAAAAAAAACCTTTGGAAAATGAAGCATAATTCTAATGCCACATTTGCCATTTATATTATGTAAGAAAGGCAAGTTTTATGTTATGAGGACTTCATATAAATTATTCTCCTTTCTAACATACAACCTATAGCTCATTTGGAACCAGTCACAATCATTGGATGTATAAAGACATCCTACCTGAGTTTTACTGTTTGGTGATTGTAATTAACTTAAAGGAAAACTAAACATGATTAGAAAGAATTTCTGATAATTGCATATGGGGAGTTTTTCTTTTTTCACCCTTCTAATTATGTACTTTCCCCATCATTCTTTTGTCAACTATTTATTGAGTGCCTCCTCTCTGGCAGGCACTGTGGTTACAACAATAAATACAAAGATGATTTTGAGTATATTTTACTTGACTTTATAGACTTAGTTAACAATGTTTATGCCAACCTGCCAAAAATAAGTGGGTAATATTAGCCTTAAGCCATACGATTTCACTGAGTCTAGGATAAGGATTAAAATAGGTTTAGCTGAAAATATATTGTCATCCCAAATTTCAAACCGAGTAGATATACAAGAGAACTATAGTCATTTAAAGTATGAAATGTTAAAATCAGTGTTCCAATCTTGGTAGTACAGCTGATGGCAAAGGATTATGACACTAGGAGGAAATGAAACGAAACCAAATGCATTACTTTTCCACCCAGAAAAATACACCTATCTTAGAATCCTACTGATTTTATTTTATTAAAAAAATATGTTAGGAGGAAATTACATTTATTGGCTAATATGAAAGAGGAAATCAGGTCTTTGTAAGGGCAAAGGTGTATGTCATCACTATGCAACATTTTTATGCTCAGTTCTTTTAGAAGTTTTCTCTGAGTACTCATAAAAGGTAATGGGATTCAATTCTCTTTCTTCCTTCGTCAGGCATTCTCCTGACCCTGAATGTCGTTACATGGACTGCAGGTGAATGGTATTTTCCCACTGAGGAATTGTGTTTCTTTGCCCCTCCCGTTATGTGACTTGAATACCAGACTTGCTCCATTTTGGGCTTGCCACCTGCTCCTGCTCCAAGGTAGTCTGCTGACCTGAAGCTGTGGCAGTAGGTGGTCAGGTTGAGAGGGAGAAAGTGTTCTCAACCACCCATTCTTCCAGCTCCCTTCAGAATCTACCTCTCAGAGGTGGCCTAAGTGGCCCTCCCACTGGACACATTGTTTTATCACTATTGTATTTTCCTTTTCTTAGGTTCTCTAAATGCTTTCAATGGTCTGCATCCTAGAACAGGGAGTTTGTGTTTCATTTTGACTAGCACCATACAGTTCTGAGTACCCGGTAGCATTCTGTAAAAGTGATGAATACTAATGATGAACAATGGAGCAGGCTCTCGGGGCCCTGGGGCTGGCTACAAGAGAACTCAGAATAAGGGACAAAGTAAGTCAATTTCTAGCACAAAAGCAAGATTTAGCCTCTCATTAGATCCAACTGCTACATGTGAAAAAAACTGTGCTATTAAAATGGCACAGGGATTTTGTGGGGGGCCCACATGTGTGGACTAGGCTTTCAAGATGTGTTTTCCATCTTCTTTTCAGTTGTGGTGTCATGATGTAACAGTATTTGAAATCCAAACATATGTTATTTTCTTTCTCTTCCTTTCATGTTTAAACTTTCACTAGCACGAATCAGCTGTCCGTCCTCAATAGCGTAGAGTATTTATTTCCTTTCTATAAAAATGAAGCATTTAGACATAAGGTGACCTTTAAGTATATTCCCTCTCATGACTCCTTTCAGCTCTGCTTGTATGTGATTTTCAACTCAGGTATGAATACACTAATTTTGTCAAAATGGACATGATTAATCTTGTATTGCATGCAAATGTATTGTCTTTATAAACAAACTTTCAAAAATACCTCAAATTTTAAAATATTAGACATAATTTACAATTGAGAAGGCAAAACAGCCCAGATTATCAAAGTCATGTGCAGTGATGAATGCAATAAACATTTTTTTCTCTCTCTAAATTCCACGGTAGTTTGGGAAACAGACAAAATTTTTAACCAGTACATTGATGACATCTAATTTCTTAGTGATTTTTAAAATAATATAAATTGGGATAGAGCCACAGAATTAAAACAATAGGGCGGAGGGAGCAAAAAAGCAGAAACTGTGTTAGAATAATAGCCAGCCATCAGTGGTAAGGCAGCTTCAGTGAGTCCATAAAAGAACTGAGTTTTTGTGTTTCAGCCCAACAAAATTATTCTCCAATTACCAGCATAGAACTTGAATACAGAGTAATAAAAGCTGGTAAAATATAACTAGTCTACTTGAGATAAGGAAATATTAAAATGCTAGTTGTACTTTTTTTCAAGGCATTTTTATTAAAGCAATTTATCAATTTTAATCACACTAATTAGGGTCTTTCAGTTGTTAAGAAATATTCCCCATTGTTTATAAACAAGTATGACTGGAAGTTCTCAGTAGTTGTAAAGCACAGTAACTGGGCATTCTTGGTACACATATTTGTATGGCCAGCAATACCTGGCAGTGTGTCTTGCACACATAGAAAGTGCTCAAATTGTACATGTATGCTGCATGATTAAAGTGTAGGATTTCACTTTCTCCCACAATTCCCCTATTTGGTAGGGAGCAGTCACCTTTTCTATTCACTGTAATGCATGAACTCTTAGAGCCAGATTGTTAACTATGTAACTCTAAATTTTCTAAATACTTCTAATGGATGTGGAATAAAGATAAAATAGTTTATAACTTGTTCCTGGGACTTGGATATCCTAAGTAGGCCTTTGAGTTGCTTTCTTGCTGTGGGTAGATGCTGTACGTAGATACTTAATCACTTGATAATTTATTAGTGATGTATTTAATTCATATAAGATAATTTTATTTCACATTTGAATGTGATGTGTTCCACTACTGCTCTTACTATTTATTTTTGTAATAAAATGTTAATAGTAGCATCCATTTATATATATTGCACTGAACATGACAAATGTATCTTTTTAAAAAAAACGATGGTTATTAGATAATTTTCCCTCAAATGTGCAATACAATAGGTAAAACCCGACCTGTGGTTTTATCATACTTGAAAATAAATTAGTGTGCATTTAACATAGTATTTTGTTATTCTCCTTTTGCAGCCTGCCTTGGTAATAAAAAATTGTGTCATAAAAGAGATGGCAAATTAGATCTGGGGAAGAAGAAAACTTGTTCTTAAATTCTAGCTCTGATATTGAGTTGTAGTACGAACCGAGCAATAAATGATAAAGGAATTAATCCTTGTGCCAGGCATGAAGCAGTTCCTCCTTTTGTAATTTCTTGCTTTTGAAAGAATAAGATAGAAGGACTTATTTTCTTTAGACGTTGACCTGGGATTCATGAAGTTTATTTTCTTTATCCCATGAAAACTCTGCCCACAGGATGCAATCAATGAATCAATTCATCCATCCGTCCATTCACATTGATCAAATGCTTCCTATGTGCCAAGCACAGTGGGAGCGGAAGACACAAGTATCAATAGACTAGTATTTTCCCTAGACTAGTATTTGTTTATTGGAGGGAGAGGTGAGATTAGTGGAGAGGGAGCAACAAGCATTGAAGTGTGGTTATAATCGACTGTGGAAAGTGCTAAAAAACACATGCTAGACAGTGCAGTTAGCATGGAAGTTGGTTCAAGGAGGTCATACTTGACCTGAGACTTGAATGATGGGCAAGACTTTGCCAGTGGGGCCCAGGGAGAAGAGGAGGATATTACAGGAGAGCAAATGGCATATGTGGAGGCATGGCCATATGAAAAGGCACAGGGCTTTCTGCAGGAAATACCAAATTACACATAATACATGGGGAGTTCAAATTAAACAAACTTCACCTCAGACAGAAGCCTCTCTGCATACTGCTAGAAATAGATTAAATCAAAGGCACTCCGTCTTTTGCCAACGGTTTTAAGATTCTCCATCTTCTTTACTTGGTTTAAAGCACAACAGGACTTTTTCAAAATTCCATTTCTTGGATTGACTTTTTCTGTCAGTAACATGGCACTGAGAGTAATAGAAAATGTCTCCTTTTGTTTGTGGTTATCTTTTCTGAATAGGCATTTCCTCCCTTCCTCAGTATGCCCTGTTGCCCAGGGAAATTCCCCAAACCAGCCTTCTGAGCTGATCACTCTTTCCTAAACAGGGCATTCCACCGTCTATTCAGCCACCCTTCACTGTCATATCCCACCCTCAACCACCATTGATCACCTCCCTTCTCCACAAGACCTCACTTCTGTTTGTCTAAAATCCCCACACATAGCTTCGTCCTGCGATCTTCTCCTATACTTTCTCTAACACACAGCACTGTGATACCCCCAACCATGCATTCAGGTACATATTTAATACTTACAGGGCTTCTCCTCCCCCATGTCAGCCTTTGTTATAACCCCTTCCTTATATTATCAGCTCATTTGGAGTCATCTTTTATGTCCCCAAATATCACCACTGTATTAGTTTCCTATGGCTACTGAATCATATGATCACAAACGTAGTGGCTTAAAACAACTTACATTTACCCTCTCACAATTTGGGAGGACAGAAGTCCAAAATTAGTTCTCTGAGCTGAAACCAAGTATTGGCAGGGTTGAGCTCTTTCTGGAAGCTGTAGGGGAAAATTCATTTCCTTGCCTTTTCGACTGCCTAGAGCTGCATTCCTTGCCTTCCAGGCTCCAGGCCCTTTACTGCACCTTCAAAACCAATAGCATAGCCTCTTCAAATCTTTCTCTGCTCCCATGGTCACAGGGCCTTCTTTTGTGACCAAGTCTCCCTCTGCTCTCCTCTTACAAGGACACTTGTGAGTATATTTGGTGCCTGCCCAGATAATTCAGGATAATGTCCCTATCCCAAGACCATTAACTTAATCATTTCTGCAAAGCCACATTTGCCATATAAAGTAACATTGAGTGTTTCCTGGGATTAGGATGTGGCCACATGCAGAGCCATTTTTCTATATACTATTACCACCAATACAACCATATGGTTAACAAAGTACCTGCTCTGTGCCAGGTATCATTTTATGAGGTAGGCACCATTATTATTTCTGTTTTACAGATGAAGAAATTGAGGCACAGAAAGGTTAATTGACTTGCTCAAGGTCACATAGATAAATGGTAGAAAAAGGATTCAAATCAAGATCCGTCAGCTCAAGAGCCTTTGCTCCTCACAGAGTGCTGTACTGTCTCTCACATTTTGAGATGGTTCAATGTGTGTTAGTTTGGATTATAAGGACCCTAAACACTATCACGGTCAACACAGAATGGAACATTTCCCAGAAACTATACATGTGCCTTCTCTAGCTGTACTTCCAGATATTTCTTCCACAGAGCACTGCTAATTAAGCAGTTGGGTGGTAACAAGTAGCAATTTGCTTCCCCCATGAAAGAACCGTGGAAGCCCCCTAAGTAGTCTGACATCAGGCGACAGCTGATGAAAATTAGGGGGCTCACTGAGCTCAGGCAAAAGCACTGTGGAAAAAGTAATCATAGAGCAGGACCATAAAAAATATCTCTGTTGAAAAGGACAATGGAAACAGAAATTCGAGGCCCAGCTAATTTCACTGGGGAGAGAGCAAGAAAGGCAGGAAACTCCTGGAGGCATAGAGGCAGTAGAAGAAAGCTTAAGAATAAAGAATACAGTACAAAGAAAGGTACTTTGAGATGAACAATAAGCAAAAAATATACTCAGGGCAGACCACTGGAGGTGAGAAAGCAAATGAACAGGTAGGCAGTGAAAAATCAAGGATTTTTCTGCAATCCACTTTTAAGATTAAATTTTCTCTCTCATTCTAAGAAGGCAGTGGGCCATGAGGAGAAGAGAAAGAGATGGCCCCTGGAATCAAATAGACTGAGGGGCACATTCCTTAATAGCAGTGTCACTTAAGGCAACTTGAGCCTCAGTTGTCTCATTTACAAAATGGGAATAAGAACAAGATTAAAGAATTTATATGAACTGCCTTAGCACAGTACTTTGTCGGAATGAGTAACATGAAGAATCGTTGTATTCACTTTCTACAGTATCATCAAAATCAAAGGTAATAAAGCTTGTTAGGGAGTTCAAGTATTTACTCACGCATTCAGATAGACTTTACTTTATGCTTGATCGAGGCCACAACTGTGAATAGGAGACTGCGTAGCTACCTCTATGGAACTGATAGGTTAGTGAAGTAGGTCATCTTATATAAAATGAAAGGAGCATGATAAGGACATAATGGATGATATGAGAATTACTGGTAGAGAGTATTGAACTCAAACTTGGCCACTCAGAAAGGGCTTCCTGGAGGAAGTGACATCTCCGACGAGACTAGAAGGTTGAAAAGGGGTAAGAAGGTTGAGAAGAGTTTAGGATGGATAGATAGAAGAGACAAAAGGAGAAAGCAACTTACACAAAACACAGCACCTGTGAGAAAGTGAAAAGTGGATCAGTATGGTTGAAATTCAGATTGGATGGGAGTGTTAAGAAACGAAGCTGTGAAGGAAAAAGGCCCCCACTTATGTCATACCTTGTAAATCATGTTAAAGAGTTGGGACTTTATGCTGAGGGTAAGGAGCAACCATTGAAGGATTTATAAGCAGAAGATTTAGTGGTTCTGTCTGTATTTTAGAGAGATCATTTGGGTTACGATATACAGAATGGACTGGAGTAAGGGAAAACTAGAGACAGAAAGACTACTTGGAGGCATTTAAAATAATCTAGGTGAGAAACCATAGAGATTTGACTAGGATAGTGGCAGAGAAAATGGGGAGAAGTGAATAGAAATAAAATTTGTAACACTTAGTGATTTTTCACTCATTTATTCATTCATCCAACCAATTTTTATGAGTTTACTTTAGAGATGTGAGAATGAAGTAGAGGGAAAAAAATTAAGGGTTTGCCTGTATTTCTGGGTTGAAAAAATGGGTAGGTAGTGGTGCCAGTTACAAGGACGTGAAACAGGTTAAGGAGGTTTGTGGGGAAGATATGGAGCCCCATTTTAGAGATAACAGATTTTGAGTAATGGTTTTATTTTTATAACGCAGATATCCTGCATCCTCCAGCCTGTGAGCATAAATGAGGCAACATTAACAATAATAACCAAGTGTAGTGATATTTTAGTCATCACTCATCTTTGCTCCTCTGCCACTAAATTCTGACTGTCCCCAAGAATGGGCTTCACGTGTATTTGAGAACAAATCTACTTGTGGCCTTCTGCTCAGGCCTCCTTGCCATGGTGCTAAAAACATCTTATGATGGTGGGGCATCTGTAATAATGCTGCTGCCTCGGTTAAAACTGTCCTCAGTTGATAACTGCTCTGTGGTCTTTGGAGTGTGTGTGTGTGTGTGTGTGTGTGTGTGTGTGTGTGTGTGTGTGTAAGGTGGTGGTGCTGCTTTCTCTAGATTTTCTGCATTAATTAACACTGAGAGTTAACACGTGAGCCTGTAAATAACACATGCCTCACATTTGGCAATTTTACATCTCATCTTGAAGCATGAGTGGGTTGACCACTGTAGAAACAAGAAGCATGAAAAAGATGCTGGTCAGATAGCTTTGCATGTTTTCATCATCAGGTTGGTTTTAGCTAGCTATAATGGATAAAAAAATCATGCTGTTATAAAAGCTTTTGTACTGTACAAATGACAGAAATTAGAAGATAACAACTTGGTGGTTATAAAAATTTGTTTTCTAGTTAGTTTCTTCCATCTTTAAAATGGATGCAGTGCAATCCATAGGTTCTGGACAAATAATACTGGGGAGAAGGGAAATGGGAAAAATATCAGAATTAAAGGAACAAAAGAGTCACAGGGCGGCCAAGGATGGTCTGGAGCAAAGAGGTGAGAGAAGGAAAGTGGGGAAAGAGGAATAGGAAATGAACACATTACAAATCCAAAACAAGCTACCACATCTGAGCTTGTATCAGAGTTCTACAAACAGACAATAGCTGTAAAATTGAACATATTCTAAAACCTTGAAGTATGAATAGGTAACATATGTCTGTCTTAGTGTTCTTAAAATGAACTGTGATATACTAAAATGAGATATTTCTACTTCTCATAGGTTTACTAAACTAGAGGCATTTCAAGAGAAATGCCTAAATTTTGTAGATGAAACATGGATGGTATTTAAGTGGGACTAAGTCATTAATGGTAGCTAAATACTTGTGCTCAAACATCCTGTTTATACTTCGAGGAAAAACAGACACTGTGAACAATTTAAAGGGGAGGGGTAATACAAGTTTTTTCTTTTCTATAAAAGTCTGATTGTGATGTTTAAAGATTTACACACACACACACACACACACACACACACACACACACACACACATCTGGTGTCCACAGTCTATTTTCCACACATGAAAACAGAATGGGAAGATTAGACAGTAGGAATAGGAGAAACGTTTCCTTTCCAGTTCTCCAAAATTTCCCACATACTTTGGCTGTTTTTGAATAGACCTTCTGAAACATCTTTTGAGGTCACCTACTTTGCGAGAATAGAGTCTCTAATTTTCAGGTGACATGGCAGCGAGCCCAGAAAACATAAATCTTAATCATATTTTTCATTTTTGTCATTCTTGTAGAAAAGAAAAAAAAATAATTTCCTCTGCACCTTGCTAAGCTTTTGCTAGTTTCAGGGATTTGTGCTCCGATCTGACTGAAATAAAATTCCCCATGTTAAAGATTGAGAAGCTGTATCACAAAAAGCATAACCAAAGTAGCAATGAATGTTTCGGAGATGGTTTTTAATTCCATGAACTTCAGTAGATAAACAAGTACATTTTCCACATGAACTGAAATCATTGCAGTTATGGTAAATAAGAAAGTAATAGCAAAATTCATATTACTGGTATGCTGCTATTTTAAAAATGTAATCGTACAAAATAAAACCCACCTAAACTGAAACTGTGGAATAATTTTAGCAACTGAAAATAATACCTTCTTTAACATAACATGTACTTAGAAATGAAATGACTCAGAAACCAACATGATGTATGTATTTTGCTTTCTTTAGGGTGTATTCAACATTAATTTATAATATATCATGCTAAATATATTCCATAAGGCATGCTTAAATAATTTTGTCTGTCTTTGCTGCATCTAAATATTCTGCTGTTTAGCTAAATTCACTTTTCACCAAAGATGATAAAAAATTACTATACAGATGCCATTCTTACTCAAAAGCTGAATTTCTCCCTCAGCCCCTCTAGTACCATAAGCAACCTAATCAAAGGTAAAGGGTACATTGGGGGTACTCTTTATAAAACTGTTCATCCCAAATTCACAGACATCGTGAAACATGAAATTAAATCCAGCATGTTCAAAGAAAATTTATGGATCAGCACAGAAATCAAACACAAAGAGACTATTTATTTTCTTTTCCATAGCCAAGAATTGCCATTAGCTTACCTTATTAGCTGAAATGCCAAACAGAATGTCTTTATGGAAAATTAAGTTCATTATTCATCTCAGCTTTGATTTGGTATAATGCAGCTGAGAGCATTTAGCTTCTCTCTATGATTTGCCGATGCAAAGTGGGTGAGTAAGGCAGTAAACACAGAACTTGGGAGGTGGGGAGTGGTTGGCCATCCCTCACAGCTCTAGACTTGCAACTTTACATTTCATTCATATGAAGATACTTAATGAAATCAAACCTTATCACTGAAGAATAATACTTAAGTGAATACTTAGTGCAGATTTTTAAGCCCATGCAATTTTGCATAGCAATTGCAGGTATAGTGTCCTGGATGCTCACTATCCCTGCAAAATTACATTGCTATCTTTCATTATTTTGGTGGATTCTTTGGCTATTGATTCACTTTGCAGCATATTTAGGATAATGTATATTGTTAAGGAGAAATCCACATGGGGGAGTGATCTCTGCAATTTTCTAAAAAGAGAATACTGATTGACTAGTGATGGAAAGACAGATGTATTATAATTTTGAAGATAAATGTGTAGGCACACAAAAATTGGATACAACATTCAGATAGAGACGTTAGGGCTCCAGGAGTAAAATAGCAATAGATATTGGTCCTCTGGACATAAAATTCTGTTTTAGAAAAAAAAAGTCATATTCTTTAATAATTCATTAATTTTCTTCAAATGAATTAAACATGTTTTAGAAATCTTTGGGCAAACACTTTTTCTTTCTTAAATGATGCCTTCCATAGAAAACATCCCAGAAAAATTAATAAAGTGTGTCTCATTTTCAGATGGGCAAAGGAACTGTTTCAGCTTCCTCTTCCTCCAGGTTTCACTTCATAGAACTTGAGCAGGCAGCATTTATTAAAATCCAGCTTTACCAAGCAAAATGTGCAACCACCACAGCAAGACTAGTATTAGATTATCAACAGATAAGGACAATGTGACTGAGTAAAACAATTTTAGCTTAAATACTTTTTTTTTAAATTTATTGGGGTGACAATTGTTAGTGAAATTACATAGATTTCAGGTGTACAATTCTGTATTACATTATCTATAAATCTTATTGTGTGTTCACCACCCAGAGACAGTTCTCCTTCCATCACCATATATTTGATCCCCCTTACCCTCATCTCCCACCCTCCACCCCCCTTACCCTCTGGTAACCACTAAACTATTGTCTGTGTCTATGAGTTTTTGTTTCTCATTTGTTTGTCTTGTTCTTTGTTGTTTTTGGTTTATATACCACGTATCAGTGAAATCATATGGTTCTCTGCTTTTTCTGTCTGACTTATTTCGCTTAGCATTATACTCTCAAGATCCACCCATGTTGTCACAAATGTTCCTATATCATCTTTTCTTACCGCTGAATAGTATTCCATTGTGTATATATACCACAACTTTATCCATTCATCTATCGAAGGACATTTTGGTAGCTTAAATCTCTCTTTTTTTTTTTTACAAGACAAAAATTTAATGAAAATTGGTCAGTGGGTATATAATAATCCACAGGACTAAATAGTCACATGGGGACTGTATTAGAAATTTAAAATAGCTGCTGAATTAAGTGTTACATATTGTCATCATCTGATTTGTCTTCTTCCTTCAAAGATTCCTTAGCATATTTCTCTACTTCTTCCCTTATATCTTTGGGAACAATTTCATGTCTTCCTTTAGTTATTTCACCAACCCAGCTGAGCTCTAGTTCAAAAGCTTTATCCTTAACTTCATCGTGCACTGTGTAAATTATTTTTGCAACTTCTTTAACAACATCACGGCAGGTCATTTCTTTCATCTGAAGCTTTTCTATTTCTGTTTTTGCAGCTTGCTTGGCTTTGCCAATAGCACAGCCCCAATAACCATATGAAACACCTGATGGGTCAATCATGTAGAGTTGTGCACCGTCATTCACACTGTAAGACCCTAACATGAAACTGCAGCCAAAAGGTCTAACAGCACTGTAGAGTGTATATGCATGTACATACATGGCCACTCTGTCTGCCAGATGTTTTAGTGGAATGTTATAGCCAAAGTTAGATCTAAAGTTGGAAGCTTCTTCTCTTGCAATGTCTGCTAAAGAATGAGCATCTGCCAACAAACCTGCTACCGCCATTCCAACATGTTGATCAACATTAAAAAGTTGTTTGTTGGACCCAACTTCATAAAGTTTAGAAAGGACTAATTTTTCTACCCCAAAGACAACACCATCTTTACATCTGATTCCAATAGCTGTACTACTATTTTCCACAGCCTTCATAGCATATTCAACTTGAAAAACTCTTCCATCAGGAGAGAATGTAGAGGCTGACGGGTCATACCCGGTGCCGATTGAACTCATCCTGCTAAAACCAGTGGAATGCGTAGGGCTTCAAGGCCTAATGTGCCCACTCTGCTTAAATACTTTTAAATCTTGCTCGTCTTTGTCAAATTGCAAAGCCAGACCCTAAAACTCTCCTTTCCTGAGTTAATAAGAATATGGCTGCCTCTAATAAGAAATGATAAAGACAAAGCAATAATTCATTTATTTGCCTTAAAATGTTAAACATAGAGTTACCATATGACTCAGCAGTTCCACTTTTAGGTATATATCCTAAAGAAATGAAAATGTTTATTCACAGAAAAATTTGTGCACAAATGTTCATAGCATCATTATTCACAACAGCCAAAAAGTGGAAACAATCCTAATTTCTATCAACAAATTAATGGATAAAAAATGTGGTATATCCATACAATGCAATGTTGTTCGGCATTAAAAATAAACATAGTATTGATACATGCTATAACATAAATGAATCTTGTAAACAGTATGCTGATTTAAAGAAGTGAGTCACACAAAAAAAGTCACGTATTATACGACCCCATTTATATAAAATGTCCAGAAAAGGAGGAATATATGGAGACAAGAAGTAGATTAGTTGTTGCCTTAGGCTTGGGGTGGGAGTACTGGGAAGTGAATGCTAGTGAGTACAGGGTTTCTTATTGGAGTGATAGAAATATTCTTATATTAGATTGTGGTGATGTCTGCACAACACTGCGAGTATACTAAAACCATTGAATTGTATACTTTAAATAAGGAAATTTTATGGTTTGCAAATTATATCTCAATAAAGATGTTAATAAAATCATTAATTTGTCACAGGAACACTGTCATATCATGTTTATAATTACAAAAAGTATTTATATGTAATAAATTCTGGTAGACAGGAAGAGGTGGGAAACCCAAAATGCAGGAAACCCTTGAGGACTCATGAGTTGTATACCTACCTAAAGAACCATTTGTGCTGCTGTTTTATCATGGCTAATTTCAAACATGGCAAAACACCCCAAATCAGACAGACTGAGAGCAAGAAGAAGAAGAGAATAAAGAGGAAAAGGAGGAAAAAGGGAAGAAAGATGAAAGGAAAGAAGGAGAATAGGGGGAGACTTATTTTTGATTAAATAATGTGAAAGCGCACATGATTCAAGAGGAAAAGTAATGAAAGGATTGCAAACCTTAATTTTGAACGTATAATATCAAATCATTCAGATGAGAATAAAAGAAGAACACCTCTAAAGAAACCAAAATAATTGTACAAGGAAGATTTTGAAGTGTTCAAATTAAAACAATTTGTTTCAAATATGAGAGATAGGTTCACAATCAAGGAATATAGGTAAGCAAAGAGCATCTATAAGAATTGTACCAAGAGGTCTGAAGCTGAGAAGAAAATGAAGTTTGTGAATTAAAAAATTAAAAGGAATAAATAAAAGCCAAGGACAGTTAAAAAAAGGCCCTTTTGAATGATATAAATGAGAACAAATAGAAGAACAAGGACAATCTCAAGGGTTGGTCCAGATGGTATATTGTGAACAGATGATGATTAAGGAGGAGGAAGAGTAGGACGAGCAGCAGGAGGAGGAGCAGTGGGGAGGAGAGAGGAGGAGGACAAAACACCAAACTCTCAAACTTTACAATTTTCTCTATAAAAGAAAACGATCTTCAAATTGGAAAGCGTAGAAGAAGCATGGTGAAGAGAAATTTGAATTCCCAGGAAAATCTCTTTTATGCAGATGATTCATAAATGTATATTTTCATTCCAGATCTTCCACATAAACTTCAGGTACTTGACAACTTGACTTAGATATTTCAAAGTACTTCATACACAGCACCTTCAAATCAAACTAATTTTCTTGCCCTACTTCCTCACTGTAGCTCTACTTCAGTGAATAGAAACGCCATCTTTTAACCAAGTCAAAAACATAGGTACCATCTGGACACTTCCCTTTCCCTTCACATCACCAAGTCCTGTAGATTTGTAATAACTGGAAACTATCCACTTGCTTCAATATCAATATCACCATCCTAATCCATTTTCTTTCACCTGGAATACTATACTTCTAACTGGTTCTCCTTCCATTTTAGTTATCTTTTCACTTCATCTAAAGGGATATTTTCAGAAGTCAAAGTGGATGCTAGACTTCCCCACTTCCACCGTCCTACACACACAAACAAGCATATAAAGATTCAACATTTAAACACAATATCCAAGGCCAGGAATGATATAACTCTGAAAATGTTCCCAGACTCATCTTGCATCATCTTGGTGATTTAGCCATAACAGATTTCTGTGTGACCCTTTTGTTTCTTCCTTCCTTTGCATGATTCCCTTGGCTCATTTTCTGACTTACTCTAGCTCTTCCGTGAAATCTAATACCAACCATTACTTCCTAGGGCATGCTTTCCTGAGCTCCTTAAGTCAATGTGCTATTATAGTATCATAATCTCCTTTGTAGGTATTGAGAAAAATGGCCACTTGGGATAAACTTGTCCTAATGAACAGAAGGTGCATGAGCCACTACACTCGTGGCAACTTTGAAGAGACTCACTTGGGTTGAGTCTCTAGTTAAATTCACTCAGGAGAAACCGTGCATCGCCATTGGTCACTCTCCTAACAGGGCAAGTATAAGGGATACACTGCATGGAGAGAAGGCAGGGAATAAACATTTTGGGTTCAGGGACCCAGCACTCTAATCTTAGGTGCAAGATGTTTAGGGTAATGCTAAGAAAGGGGTCCTAGTCCTGTGGGAAATAGAATTCAGCTACAGTTCCTCTCAATGAAGAAAGGGACAGCCTTGATTGAAAACACGGAAAATCCCACACCATAATTCAACAGTAGCCCTTACCATAGTAGTAAATTTAAATTTATTTGTGATTGATTTGAAGAATGTTTATCTCCCCATTGATAATAAGAAACATGAGAGTAGGAATTGTGTCCTTATTATCATTGTATTTTGCATCCACATAGAGCCTGGCAATAGTAGGCATTTAGTAAATATTTTTTGAATAAGTGGAAGAGCTCTTAAATTGACAGGCTGTGGTGAGAGGGTAATGATAGCATAATTGCTACTAGCAAAATAATTTAAAGCATCTGTTCTGTGTCAGGTGTAAGGACTACTCTTCTTGTTTATAAAGTCTGACCATTCTATATCTTCCCTGGTCAACATGGCTACGATGTCACTACTACATGAAGATCCATTATTAGTCAAACACACAAATTTTGCTTAGAAAATTAACATGCGGGATGTTAATTTAAAATATCAAATGATTTGTTAGATTAATAATTAAATTTTCCCAATGAAGAGATTTTTCTTTTTAAAAAGAGGGCACACCTCAAAACATTAAGCTTAAGTTTTTGTGCCTAGGCAAATTATATCTTTATGTTTACTCAAAGAGATTTCAGTAGGACCCCAGGATCAAGGTGGGTGATTATTAAGGGAAATGTGGCTGGGAAAGGTGAAATCTTTGGAATCCTCCAGAAGATAATAGATTGATGCGCTTGAATTTACAACACAATATCATCCTAGAACAGGCTATTAAAAGTCTCTGAGCACTAAGAGAAGCAGCCTGGGTTTATGAAGAAGTAGTGTGTTAAACCGACTGTGCTTTATTTTTGTGAAGTTTAACTTGATCGATAGGTAAACACATACCCTGAGCTTCCTTAGGCAAAAGCATCTTTATAGAAAGAAAACAGTAACAAAATATTTCTCAATGTTAACAGGACTGGTTTTCACAGGAACTGAGTTTTCTCACTTCTCCTGGAATCCATTCCAAATAATAAAACAACAATGCAACCAAATGAAGAGAAGTAACCCTAAACCGCATTTTCAGCAAAACCAGTATAAAATCCTCAAACTCCAAAGTTGGAGTCAGGCAGAAAGCCAAAGAGAGAAGTCAAAATAATGTGATAGGTAAATGGGAGGTATGTAGGGGACTTAGATGTAGCAGAGCCTAGAAAATTCTGTCAAATATATACTCCCCCAAAATGAGAACCTCAGTTTCAGAGGAACGTGCTATGGGAGAGGCCAGGACTAATGTAGGTGGTGGAGAGTGAATGGGCCAATGTCACTAAGGGCCAGAAAAATTTATTCTAAAAATCACTGTATCGTTTGTGTCTCCATGTGACAGGCAGCCTGTGAGTTCATCCATAAAGTAATTGAGGGAGAAAAGAACTAGGTTTGGTCTGAGAGTCAGAGGACGTGTGACTACATAGATACCTCATAGCATAAAGAAACTATTTATAACTGTAATAACAGCAAAAGAAGCCCTTGATTCATGAATGCTTGAAAAACTACTGCCCAACCAGTCTCTCCAAAGGAAACTTCTTTTGATTCCTTAGGAAAATGCAACTTATTCCAATAGGAGTAACATAAAAGAAATACACATGTAGGTACTATAAAGAAAAGGAAAAAGAGCAGTCACAAATTTCTTGTAAATAATGACAATGCACTGGAAAAATATGTTGTCAAAGAAGATTAAGAGCATAACGCAAATTCAAGACAATAATTAATGGAGCAATTACAAATATAAAGGATGCACACAGCATAAAGCAGAGTTATAAGAACTTAGGGAAGAAGTGAGAAGACAATAAAAGTTTGCTGGCAGACAGCTGGAGGATGTAAAATAGGAACTGACAGAATTAAAGGAAAGGAAGGTAAATGAAGAGACATAAAAGATGAAAATGAAAATAAAACAAAACAAAGTAATTGTACAGAGATAAAAAAGATAAAGAAGGATTAGAGAAACAAGGAAATATATTTAACATATACATCACTGTCATTCCAGAGCAGAAAGTCAGAGAAAAAGAAGAGATTAATTATCCTAAAATATAATTTAGGAAAGGTTTTCTGAAATAAAAAGGACTTAAATCTACTTAATGAAAAGGTATCTATTTTATCAGTGAAAAGTCATCCAGAATGGTCAATATAAAGACATATCTTAGAAAAAATTTTGGAAAGAATCCTTTAGGCATTCAGGCAAAATGATCAAATCAGGTTAAGGGAGAAAAAATGAGGTTGACATAAGACTTACCCACAGAAATTTTAACTTCAGCACACAATGTAGTAACATCTATTTAAGATATCAAGGCAAGAAACCAGGAGCCAAGGATTTTCTATCTAGTCAAGCTCTCCTTCAAGTATAGACTTAGTAAAAAGATAGCGGTAAAAATGCTAGAATTTGGGTACTATTGCTCAAATGAGTCTTTCCCGGGGAAAACACTAGAGGACAAGTTGTAGACAGAATGACTTCAACAGAAAAAATGCCAGCAAAGAACTAGTGGCCAACACTCCCATGTTTATTGAATTATTGTTTACAATAGTCAAAATATGGAAACAACCTGTGTCCATCGATGGATGAATGGATAAAAAATTGTGGTATACATACAATGAAATATTATTCAGCCATAAAAAGAATGAAATCTTGTCATTTGTGACAACACAGATGGACCTTGAGAGCATTATCGAAGCGAAATAAGTCAGATAGAGAATGATAAATACTACATGATCTCACTTACATGTGGTATCTAAACACAAAACAAAGATACCCTCCCCCCTACCTACCCTGAGCTCATGCATTTAAACAGATTGCTGGTTGCCAGAGGTAGAGGGTGGAGATGGGTAAACTGGGTGAAGAGGGTCAAAAGGTACAAACTTCCAGTTAGAAAATATTAATAAATCCTGGAGATGTCACAGCATGGTGATTATAGTTAATAACTCTGTATTGCATATTTGAAGTTGTTAATAGAGTAGATCTTAAATGTTATCATTACAAGAAAAATAATTTTTTAAATTATGTATGATGATGGATGCTAGCGAGACTTATTGTGATGATCATTTTGCAATTTATACAAATATCAAATCATTATGTTGTACACCTGAAGCTAATATAATATTATATGTCAATTATACCTCAATAAAAAAAAGAACCAGCAGCCAAAATCTAGTTCAATACATTTTAGAAAAGGTTTATAATCTTCTTCATGGATTTAAAAGAAACACTTTTAAGATGCAACCTTACATGAAGTTCCTGTCAGCTATATACAGAGGGTGCCAAAAAAAGTATACAAATTTTAAGAAAGTAAAAAATTATTAAAATTACGCTGATGGTAAGTAACCACTTTGAGCACCTCTTGTAATTGCAGAAGTCAAACGTGACTTGTATTCGTCTTTTGTTATAAGTATGTATTATTACAATTTTAACACAGTTTCTTCCTTTCTTAAAATGTGTATATATATATTTTTAGCACCCTCTGTATATGTAGATATACTTCAAGAATTTTTTTTTGGGTGGCCGGTTAGCTCAGTTGGTTAGAGCATGGTGCTAATAACACAAAGGTTGCCGGTTCGATTCCGCATGGGACTCTGTGAGCTGTGCCCTCCTTAAAAATAAATAAATAAACAAATAAATAGATAGACAGATAAATAAAGTGTATGCACATAATACCTTAAAAAAAGTTAGATGACCTAAACTTTAAAAAAAAAAGATTTTTTTTTCTATTCCTGATTTGTTTTACTTTTTCTTGTTAAATCATTAATGGCTGTTGAATATTATGAAATGCCTTTCGTGCATATTTTGAAATAGTCGTATGTGTTTTCTCCTCTAATCTCCTATGCTGTGAATTATGCAAATATATTTTTTAATGTTACGCCTCCCTTTCATTACCAAACAAATCCTATCTGGTCATGTTATTTTACATTACTTAATTTTATTAAAATATTTAAAAATAATTTTTGAATCAGGTTCATGATAGAAATTGCATTAAAATTTTCCTTTTTCAAACTGCCCTTGTCTGTTTAAGAATATACTAAATCTTAAAATGAATTGGGAATCTCTTTTGTTCAGATCTCTAGAAGAATTTTTTTATGACAGAGATTACATTTTCTTTGGAGCTTCATAAAACTATTTGAGTCTAGTGTTTGTTTTTCTGAGTGAATTTTAAACTAATGTGTCAATTTCTTAAATTGTTATGGGTATATTCAAAGTTTCTCTTTTTATTGAATTTTGAATTTGTTTTTCAAAGAAATTATCTACTTAAGTTTTCAATGTATTGGTATGAAGTGTATATCTGTTCTATTCATATGACAGATTTGATATCTACTGTAGAGTTATTCATGTTCCTTTCTTCATTCCTGATAGTATTTACATTGTGTTTTCTTTTTTTCTCCTTGGTGAGTTTATTCAGAGGTTCATCAATATTATCAGTATTTTCAAAGAACCACAACAACACAAATGTTTACAGTGGTTATCTCTGGGCAATTTCTATTATCTTTATTTTCTTATGTATTTTACAAAATTTCTCCAATAAATACATATTAACTCTATGGACCTTCCCAATAATACCTGTAATAAAATGATATACTTTTAAACAAAGTAAAAGACATGTGGACTGGATAGGAGCTTCATAACTGGTTGATTGATTTTCCCCTACATGGTATATAAGTTATTTCATGAACAACTATGGAATGGTCTCTACTGGTATGCACAAGACTTTCTTTTGGCCTTATTCTGAACATTTTTGTCATCAACTTTGATGGTGATGTATTAGACACCATGATGAGATTTACAATATAACATATCTTGGGAAAGTATTTAAAATACTGGATTTCAGATTTAGTATTCTCCAATTTGACAGCAGAAACATTCTTTTTGGTCATCCAAATGGCACTTTTAGGTGGGTGAATTAGAAACAAGTTGTCTCTTCCTCAAGTTTCTATTGCCATTTGCTGGAAAATGATAGTAATAAACAAATAACACTAAAATGACTATTAATATAAATGGTGGTCCCTAGAGTTAGACAGGGCACAACCTGCATAACAGTAAGGAGTGGCCCTGGGCTCGAAAGACATAGTCATATTTATAAGATGATATTTAGTAAAAATAAATATAATATTCTTCCTTATGTTAAACCACCCAAGTGCACAGTACATGGTGGGAGAAACATGTCAACATGATTTCATGTGAAAAAAATGGCTCAAAAATTTTATCTAAGTGTGAAACAAATTGGCATGGCTGCCAGACAAGTTAGTACATGGATAGAATAGGTTGTTCATATCCAAAGATTTTCAACTGATGCTGTGAAATCTGAATTTAACTGTAAGATTGTTCACACAAATATACCACAAGGTCAGAGCCACATTGCTTTCTTGGAACAAGACACAATTTGTCAATTGGGATACTGACAGTGCTTGAACTCCTGTTCTTAGAGAATTGTTGAAGGAACTAGGTCTTTTGAAGATGGGACAATGAAGACTTAGGGGCAAATAACAGTTTTCATTAAACATTTGAAGGCCTGCCATGTGGAAAAGTATTTAGATTTATTTCACGTAGCTCTATGTTCAAGTTAAAGGAACGTGGATTTGTAGTTACAACAGAGAAGAATCATCAAGAATAGAAACTGGTATTGGGATGAAAAATCAGACAAACTTTGGAGAGATCATTTGGTAATATGTGCAAAAATCCTTAACATTTTGCATACCCATTGGCCTAGCTTGTCCACTTCTAGGAATTTCTACTGAATAAATAATTGGATACTTCTTGAAGCACTTGTAACTGTAAAAAAAATTGAATATGTTACTAAGTAAATAAGAGGAAAAGAAAAAGAAATGTGGGGAAAAAACCCCATAATGGGGCCAAAGAGAACTTGGGAAAAAGAATGAACTCAATGGAACAGCAACTACTATTATAAATACAGGGGTGGAAAAGAGAGTGAGATATTATTAGAAAATTGCCAGTCAAAATAAGGTTGAATGCAGGCCACTGAGGCAATGGCCCAATTTTTTTGTTAATTAGATGAGAGAATTGTGATTGCTAAAATAAAACTTAGTTTAAGGATCTCTAGTGAAGTGAGGTCAACAAAAATAGCTAATAGTTGGGAAATTAGTTATTTGAAAGTAAAGAAACCTACTACTAATGGGTGTCAAATTGTTTATAATATCAAGAAAGGAAATGGATTGGTGTACAGACTATTACATACTATACTACTGCATTAATAGAGGGCTTCAGGATATGGTATGCTAAGGAAATCCTTGCTTTAAAAGTATGCACTCCAGGTGAGACAACAGTCCAGATATTTGTGATTGTCTCCATCTGAAAATAATGGAAAGAGCAAAAAAAGTCTCTGCAAAATAACTATTCAAAATTAGTATATTTAAATTATTTTAAAATACTAACATTTACTTGCACTTCTTTTTTTTGAATGGTGCATAATATTCGGGAATATTAACCAGAAAAAACATTTTTGCATTTACTGAAATAAACAGTTATAGAATTATTCATAGTGCTGAAAGTTGTAAAAATATGCAAATGCCAAATAATTAAAAAACTGAATAGTCTAACCATGGTGCATTAGTATAATTTAATAGTTATACACATTTTCATTAAAATTACACTATTATTAAAAACAATAAGCATTTATTAAAAGGAACAGCATATATATGCATACAATGTATACAAAATGATTTTTACCCTATCATTTTAGGAAACTATTGGCAAATTCAATAGGTATTAACTATTTCCTAATTGTCCGATTCATTGATAGACTTTTCATTCCTTGTCTAACTCGACCATTCTTGGATAGTTGACCTTGTTGAACTTTCCTTATTTCTTGAAATTCTCTTTTCCCTTCTTAGAAAGGAAGTTTTGGTTTCCTTTCTATCGTTCTTTTTTATTGCTCTCCTTTAACTTCCTATTTGTGCTCTAAAGTCTGCATAGCCCAGGAAATTGGCCTGTGCTGTTGCATCTTCTAATTTACACATGCCCCAGTGTGATCTCATTCACTCAGACTTTTCTCTACCTTCTATGTGATAACTCCCCAATCGTCTTTCTCCATTCCTGCCATCTTCTTGAATGCCAGAATCATAAATTCAGCTGCCTATCTTCTCTATCATCCTCACCTGAGGATTTTTGACCAAACTGACACCTTTAAGATATGGTATAAATATCCTTACTTCTCTCCGTCTTTATTGCTTTTACCCTTGTCTGAAGCACAGTCATCTCTTGTCTAGATTACTGGGATAACTTCCCAAATAGTATCTGAATAAATGAATGCTTGCCTATGGGACAGCTTCAACAGGCACATCAGATTCAAAATATCTAGAAGTAAATCTTCTCCATTCAAACTTCTTCCTTCTTCCATCTTATCTGTCAAAATTGGAGGTACTTGACGTGCACCCAGTTTTCAAACCATAAATTGCTTTATCATTTCTATTCCTCTCTTCCTGAGAGCTCAGTCATCTAATCTCCAAGTACAGGCAATTCTATATTTTAAACATGTCTTCTCCTTTTTAAAAATTCTTACCATCAGTATGCTTCCCCTCTTCCATTATAGTGAGAGCTCCTTGAGGACTATACACTTGAGGTGTCAGTCGTAATCGAAACTGGCTTAAAATAGACTAACATAATTTAAGTAGTTTAAAACAGTAAAATAGTCTAATAGTTTAAAATAGTGTAACAAACACAGAAATTGGTGGCCTTTCATTCCATCTCCACATAAACGAAATATCTAGGAGCCACTGCATATACAGTGATCTCACTTAGTTGATATGCACTTAGTTGATCTCACTTAATTGATGATGACTTCACACATCTTTCATACACAATTTGAAAAATGGTATTTGGTTTAAAAAATATATCACGTATATATTTGGTGGTAGATTTTGTAGTAGACAGAATAATGGTTCTGCAAAGATGCCCATGTCTTAATTAATTCATGGGACCTGTGAATATGTTGCCTTACATGGCAAAAGGGACCTTGTAGATATGATTAATGATCATGAGATGGGGAGATCACCCTTGATTATCCAGGTGGGTCTGATGTAATTACAAGAGTCTTTATAAGGGAAAGAGAGAAGTGGGAGAGTCAGAAAAGGGGACGTGACCACAGAAGCAGAGATCAGAGAGAGGCAATTGCTGACTTTGAAGCTTTAAAAAGTGGCCAGGAGGCAAAGAATACAGGTGGCTTCCAGAAGCTGGAAAAGGCAAGAAAATGGATTCTCCCCTAGAACTTCCAGAAAGAACACAGCTCTGCTGATATTATGATTTTAGCTCAGCGAGACCCATGTCAGATTTCTGACCTCCAGAACTGTAAAATAATAAATTTGCGCTATTTTAAGCCACTAGGTTTATGGTAGCTTGTTACAGCAGCAGGAGGAAACAAATACAGGACGCTATAAGATTTCATTTCATCGAAATTCTGACTAAATGAAATTGTGATCTCTAATAGTCACTTCTGCAGTGCTTCTTAAATCTGTTCTCTTGTTTCATTTCAGGTTGCTATCACCATATTTTCAGCCTTAATATAAACAATAGCACTTATCAAGGCATTATATAATGTGCCTTTTCCAAGTATTGTTCTATGCCTTTTACATTAAATTAACTCATTTTACTCTTTCAACAACCCTGTGTGATATATATTGTTATTATCTCATATTACAGAGGAGGAGACTGAGGCAGAGAGAGGTTGAAAACACACTCAAAGTTGAATAATCAGTAAGACACAGGGTTTGAACAAGGCTGTCTGGCTTTTAAGCTGTACTTGCTCTTCCTAGAACTAACTTCATGGCCTTTCAATTGCATGGCTGTCAGTGAAGGTGCTGCCCTCACCAATTTGCTATTTATATTGACTCACTCTGTTGATAACTACTGTGGTAGACAGAATTTTGGCTCCCATGATCTCTACCCTCTGGTGTCACACCTGTGAATATGTTTTGTTTCACGGCCAAAGGGACTTTGCAGATGTCAGTAAGGTTACTAATCAGTGATCTTAAAATAGGTAGATTATCCTGGATTAATCTGGATCACATAAATCCTTAAAAGAAGAGCTTTATGTTATGTATATTTTATCTTAATAAAATAAAATTAAAAAGAAGAAAAGCTTTCTTTTGGCTGAGAGCAGAAAGAGGAAGTCAGAGAGATGTGGCAATAGAAATCAGAGATTCAAAGCATTAAAAGTTTCGATGTACCATTTGGTGATTGACAGATGAAGGGACCTCAGTTGTACAAGGAACTGAATTCTGCGCTCTACTTGAACACATCTGGAAGCAGAGTCTTCCCCAGTGCCTGCAGATAAGAGGTCAGGCCAGCTGATACCTTTATTTCAGCATTGGGAGGCCTTAAGTGCACTCAGATAAGATAGGTTATGCCTGAACTTCTGACCCAATGGAAACATCCACTTTTTAAACCTCTGTTCTCCCACAAGACTCTGAACTAAGCTGGCTACAGAAATGATGAGTATGTAAACTTGTGCACTCTTATTTCTTCTTATTTTTCTCCTTTGGGCCTTCACCCTCTCTTGCCTCTGACCATCCACCCACCATCCACCCACCCAGCCATCCAGACATCCATCCATTCACACAGCCAGTCATCCACACATAAATGGTGCTCTATAGGCACTAAGTTAGACATGGGAATGCAGGGCTGAATTCCTGAGAGATGAATAAGCAATGGGAAAATGCTAAGAGAAATTGCTCTCAATAGGCTTCCATGGAAATGAGCAAAGCTACACAGATACAGCTTTTTAAATGGGAAAACCTATCTTCTCGCCCACCCTTCCTTTACTAAACCTCGGGTTGGAATTCTTGTTCCTATAAAGCTCCACTTCTTTGTTCAGGTATTTTTATGTTTCTTCTTACTTTGCTTTGTATCATATTTATTTAACTATTTAGTATCCCACTAGACTATAAACTCTCTGAGAGTAGGAAATATTTTACAAATCTTTGAATTCCCTTCTCCTCTCAGCTTCAATCCTTGTTCACAGCAGATCTTCATGCTTTACTACTTGAATTGATTACTCAGGAAAAGCTCCTTTATAATAAATCCTATTACAAGCTTTACTTTATAATAGGCTATTCAAGTTCCAACAGAGGATGCACCTATTTCAGGTAACATGCACCCACAGTAAAAACTCTTTAAAAACTGCTCATTCCTCAAATTATTTTAAGGTTATAAGCAAAAAGGTTTTTCTAATGAACTGTTATAAGAAAGAAGGAAAGTCATCACATTTTTAAGGAAAAAACTGTCTAATTTTAACAATATCATGATTAATGGCTCTTTATCTCTTTTGGGGATAATGGTAAAAGCTAAGGGCTCTTCTTCCGACAAATTGAATACAAACTCTCTCGTCTCAAATTTCTAATGTACTATCAGGACTTTACTGACACCCTGGAGTCCATTCTTGCCCACCCTAAATTTCCACTGCCCCAGCCTAAGAACGCTTGAATTAGGTGAAGGGTACGCTCTGCCTTTCTGCACTTGAATTCACCTCAATTTACTCCCTGTCCTCCATCCCACCAAACGGCCTTCTCAAGGTAGGATTACTTAAGAAGACAGCTAAGCTGCTCCTCAGTACTACTTCCAGGCTGCCCCAGCCCTGTAAGCAACCTCCCTCCAAATGCTGTAGGTCTGGAAACCCTCTGAGGGTCTACATTAGGGCATCATGCCTTAGTAAGCTTTTCTAGAAAGTCCTTTTCTGGAAAGTAAGGTTTCCAATTGGCCTAAGACCAATGGCATTTTTCTGGCTTCCTGGGCTAAAGGAATTTCTTTTTTTCCAGGCCTCAAAGATGGCCAAACAATACTTGGATTCAGAGAGTAATATAAGGAAATATGGCTTTTGAAGCTTGGTAAGTAAACAAATGAGGTGAGATAGCACATTTTTGGTTATACTTGTTCCCCTAAAACAGAAGACTAGTCTTAAAAGTATATCCCAATTATTATTCCATGAGACTATTGTCTATTATCTAAGTAAGTAATTATATCTATAATTCAGAATGGTGTGTTTGGGTTTCACATTGACACTCACAAATAGGTACATTAAATTTTTAGTGTGCAAAGGGAAACTGTGAGACTTATCTCATGAATAGGTTTAAAGTAAACACTGCCCTAGACAACCCATAGTGAATATTCCAAGGACCTCTCTAGAAAGCCCTTGCCCTCTGGTCAAGGGCAGGAGAATGTGAGGTAGGCAGGAGTGTCTCAGGTAAGGTGCAAACCATACCTGTTGGTGGGGGAGGGGGCATCAGCTGAGTGACTGGCTCTAGCAAAATTACTGTGCATTGCCAACTGGATTAATCTGGATCACATAAATCCTTAAAAGAAGTTCTGAGTCCATTTACAACCAGATTCAGCACCTAGAGGTGCCAAAACATTGTAATTTACCAATAAATGTGAATAGGAGCGAGTTTTGCAGGCTTCTTTCATAAATGAGGTAGAGAACCACAGATGAGGATTAGTGTTCAAGACAGAGCTTTACTGCAAAGCTCAGAGTGTGTGGAAATTTTATTCTAGGTTACCTCCTGCTCAGGTAATGGTGAGTCAGGTACAAAATACAGAATAGGAGCAGAGCAGGTCTCCTGGAGGGGACAGCGCTAGGGCTGATGGGCAGATCAAAGGAAACAATGACGCATGTCCAGCACAATACCGTATGCATAACAGGTGACTGATAAACGCTGAGTGAGAATCTTGTCACAATCCCAGGCCAATCCTCATGTTACTAGTGAAAAGTTGATTGTCCTTATTAAAAACTACGTACTATATAGAATTTACTTCTCAAAATAATTCCCTGAGGTAGGTATTTTTGAAAATGAAGAAACAGAAGACTGGTGGAATGGTTCATTTAATGCTACCTTGTGAGCAAGTGGAGGAACAGGCATTCACACTGGGCATCCCTCACTCTCACTGTGCCTCCCTGTGCCCATAGGGAGCATTGGCTAGCTCTGACACCTCTGAGCACGGGGACATCACAACAGGATGTTACCTTCTCAGGGCAAAACCCAAATCTAGTAGAAATCAATATATTAAAATAGGCACCCCCCCCAACACAACAAAACAAAATGAAGAATGCTATCCAATAGAACTTTCTATGAGCATGGAAATGTTTTATATCTGTGTTGTCCAATATGGTAAATACCAGCTATACCTGACTAGTGAGCACTAGAAATGTGGCTACTGTGACTGAAGAACTGAATATTTACCTTTATTGAACTTTAGTTAATGTAAATTTTAATAGCCACATGTGGCTAGTGGCTACCACACTGGACAGTGCAGAACTAGTCTATTTTATTTAAAAGGAACCCAAGGGCCATCCACCAAATTTCACCAAATACAGAAATTTCCTTCACTCTGTCCCTGACCTGTTATCCAGCCTTTCATTACACATTTTTAATAACAAGAAGCTCTTCACCTTACTTGGGATCTGATGCCTTTGTTAGAAAAACCTTCCTGGTATAGTAGCTCCATCCTTGGGTATATGATCTGGGGATGCAGTTAGGTTTTGGTATAACAATGAACCTACTCGTTATTCCTGGGAGTAATCACTGGACTTGCCATTTCTGCTCTTTTCATGCCTCTGAACTTTTAGGTCTCCAAGGGCGGCCCCAGCTGCATCTCCATTCTCTGGGTGCAGTGTTGTTGCCACCATCCACAGAATCCAGGTGGTCCCATCTTGCCGGCCTGGTGCTGAGGCAGGGCACACAACGCTGCATGAATGCAAGGATGCTTTCCCTCCCCAATAGTGCTCTGCTGTCAGCCCAGATTTTTTCTCTAGGGCTAGGGCATCCTCATTGCCTCCAGGGCCAGCAGCCTGGTTGTTGGGCTCAGGAGTCTGATGAATTTTATGTCCTCTGGGGAGTCTGTCCCTGTTCTTTCTCATCCTCACACTGTTGCTTGTTCTTAAAAATGCTGCCAAGAAAGTTATTGCTTGGGTTTGCCTTCCAGGCTAGACCATATCCTCCATCTTTGGGAAACTTAAATATTTTAGGAAAAAAGTATTCCATACCATCTTATCAACTAGAGACTCAATCCTGTCCTTCATTTACTTATTCTCACCAGTCGGGTTGTCGGCTACCCCATCTGTTCTGTTCCATTAGCCTTTTCTCACTCTTACCTAGTCACCTCTACTGGAGTTCAGTCTGGATCAAACAGGTGCTAAATAGATCTTGGTTGAATGAAAGACTTGTTGAGAATGGCAGTTCAATTAAACCGTCTAACAAAATTTTTCATTCTACACTCATGGTCTAGAGGATGCAAAGGGATAGTTTGATGCATTACTCACTGGTTGAAGCTAAAAAATACATTGTTACATTCTATTCATTCATTAATCTAATAAAACATAAATGAGCTTAAATTGGCATGGTTTAACTTTAGTGAATTTTTTCATTTCTTGGTCATTTATTAAGTCCCTGTTAAGTGAATAATTAACATTTCATTGTTATATATGGGAGTGTTTTATAAAATATTGAACCAAGAGAAAGTGAAGGCTGTGGAACATGTTAAGACTGTATCCATTACTTTAAATTAACTTCATCCGGGCTTAAACTAAGATGGGAGCGCATTTAATAAGGGCTTGCTAGAACATGGAATTACCTGCAATGAGATACATTAGGAAATATGTAAAATAAGCTGAGAAGCAGGATAATAAAGAGTACATTGACTTCCAAGTTCAAAACTGATATAGCACCTTTTATCCTGATGGATTTCAAAAATCTGACCATTCTGTATGGTTATTTATTATAGAAATTTAATGTAAACACTACTTATTGTCCCTAACAGCACTATTTTTATGCATTACATATAGGCAGCCACCTCTATGTTTTGTTAAATGACTACTCTAGGTCTGAAGGAAAAGATATGTCTGATTTCTAAGGTTTATTTCCGTAAGATCAGTGAAGGGTGATATTCAGGTCTTGCTTAACATGTATACAGTCTTCCAGGGAGTTCCCTAATACCAATCTGGGAGATTTGGTGGTAGTGATGATGGATGGGGCATAGGAAACAAAGAAAAGGCAGGCTGGACAATAAAAACTGTCTGGAAGGAGACAGTTTCGAGGAAAAACAGTTTCAAATTTCCTATTATGGAATAGCTATAGGAATTGGTCATCTAGATAACAGTTGGCTTTGGGTTTTTTTTTTTTTTTTTTTAAAACAGCATGAAAGTCAAAATATGTATTTTTAAAGAGCTATGAAAGCTCATCTGAGACATTTTTGACTGACTGTTCCATTCATGGGATCATCGGGCATGAAATAAAATGCTTCTTTTTTTGTGCCATGATTGCACAAGTCAAATATAGCAAAGCTACCTAAACGACAATTTTCGGCCTATGGATCTGATTTTTCATAAGCCTCACCATACATCCCTCACGGAGAGTTCTTGTTTCTGGTGGATTTGTTTCACCTCCTTTGTGAAAGACTTAGAGCAAAAGCAGCAAGCAGGAAAAGCAGCTATTTATAGGCGTTCTTGACTAAAAGTGTCTGCTCAGCGTGCCATGGAATACTTCCAAGAGGTGGGAGAACAGGAAGCTATCTAAAATCAACTAGAAGGCTGGAGGAGTGTTATGGAAGAAAGATTTTTACATGGGAGTCATTTTCAGAAAGTTCAGTGTTCATTTGCAAACAAATGACAGTACTTTCACTGACACCCTCTGAGTTACAGAAAAGCCAGCTAAACTTCAACTAGTTAAGAAAAAAAAAAGATAAATACTCTGAGGGTTACAAGTAGTTAGGATCCTTTAAGGGACTTTAAAGGAAAAGTCTTATGGGAGCACCTTTCTCTGTACTTGTTTACTGCTGGAGGGGCCACCAGTCAGACTGATGCCCATAGCACAACCTGGGCTAGCAGGGGGCCTTCTACGGTAAGTGAGGGCTGCAGCCCATGGGTGACCTAAAAGAAGTCCTCCTGTCCTCACAGGAGGATCTTTATCTTCACTCATTTCCACTTTTATAACTAAAAATGGTATACCATTTGCTCAAGTTTCCATAATTAAGAACCATAATTTTATTAAATTGTAGTCCATTCTTCCCATGAATTCTGATGGGTTTTGTTTTTATTGTTTTGATGGCAATGGGGAAGCAGGTAAGGAAAAAGTCTGAGCTACCTGTGGTTTTATGGAGAAAGAGGTCCTGAGAGAGAACTGGCTTCAATGTTCACTTGCTTTGTTTGAATTTCCACAGCCTTATAAGTACAATGTACCTGGCTTCAGAGAATGGAAAGGATTAACTAGAGACTGGGCAAGAGTGAAGAAGAGTGATGGACAAGGGCCTATTGTCATATACCAGCAATGGCGGAAGAACTCCCACCTACGGAAGTTGCCATGGTGGAAACACTCCTCGGAGAACCTGGATAAGCCAATAAAGGAAGCGATTAAGAATAGATAGTCACCTTGTAGACAAGCCCCATAACTGTTGCTGTTGAACTTGTCCTGTTGACTCATCAAAACTGATTGCAACTAGGCAGCAGTGCCTTGACCGAACTTAAGGTATGGAAACAAAAGGAGGTTTTATCTGAGCATAATGAAGCTTAAGGAGGCCAGAAGAATTGTGTTCCATCGGTAAATATCGAGGCATGGGAAAACCTGACCCACTGATGCTGAGCTATCAAAAGACTGACCCTCAACTATATGGTGATGGAAGGAGAACTGACTCTGGGTGGTGAGCACACAATGTGATATATAGATGATATATTATAGAATTGTACACTTGAAACCCGTGTAATTTTACTAACCGTTGTCACCCCAATAAATTAATTAAAAAATAACACTCTTCCAGTTAAACAAACAAACAAGTTGATCTTTTGTGATTGTTTCACCTTCAGATATTAACAAAAGCTTTATGTGTTTAGTTGGCACATACGACAAAGAAGCCTTAAAATTCCACTCTGATGAAGATCTATTGTCATCTGACAGTGGGGGAGGGCTTTCCTTTACCACGAAATCAGACATGTTCATCCTAATTGTGGTTTAATAAAAATTAAATCAAGCAAAATATAAAAGAAAAAGTGGTATGGTACATGAAACACAAGAAGCAGTGAAGCATGTTAACCTCTAAGGATTTGTAAGGATTTGTAAACTCAAAACATTTCATGCTATATTTTTCACCTATTTCCCAAATTTGAAATTAGTCTTTTTTTTTCTAAGACTGGAACAAACACAAGGGTCGTATTATTAGGCCCATATAGAAATGGAAGTTCTAAGTAGAGGGAGCTCAAAGTCATGTGGGAAGTTAGCAGCAATATTAAAGCTCATAGAGCAACTAAAGCTGGTTTTCATCTGTTAGACTTTACTGCCCCCTTCAGTTAATTGATAAATTTAGTCTGATAGTTCCCTGGAATTGGGCTCAAGTATGGTTTTTGGATTGATCTCAGTATCGGAATAACCCCAGATCTAGACTCAGAATCTCTTGGGTTGAAGCCAGAAATGCTCATTTTATAGATACTCTCAAGCTAATTCTAATGCACACAAAGTTAGAGAACCATTGCCCTAATAGTCAGTGATAGAGCAAGACAGCACACACATATATCATTCTATAAATGCAGACAAATGTGGTATTATTATGATAATTTTTACCCATATGGATGCCACTAAATGTAATGCTTCATATAGCATTTCCAATTTTAGAGCTAGATCTTCTTTCTGTTTATTTTTGAAAGCGATGACTAAGAGATCAGCCTGTAGCCTTTGTCATCTCCTTTCAGATTTTCTAGAGTTGCCCTGATTTAATATATTTGGTCCTATTGTCTAACATATTCTCTCCCACATGTCACATTTGGACAATACGGCTATAGCTATGTTAACAATTTTTATCCTAGGAAAGTGAAGTGAGAGGAGGAGAACTGGCTACCGAAAGAATGGAAGATGCCAGAGAGAAGTCATTTTCAAAATCCAGTGTCAGGGCTCTGCTGCTGTGCCTAAAGATCACATAACCAAACATGTACTTAAAGGTCGCATCTCCATTTGTTCTCCTTTAGTACGTGGATCACTCATAATGAAACCATTGGGATACAGGAAGGACTGACAAGCATAATAGGGGAAACACACTCTTTTTTTTTCCTTTTAATAGTTAAAAATACTACACGGCCATTTGTAATAACAGAATTACAGATTGCAGGTATTTATTTAGTTAACAACTGTCTTCATCTCTTGTGAACCTTTTAAGCCACAGATATGCTTCAAATCTAACTTTCAGATCATTTCTTTTCTCTTTTTGCATATTTACAAGTATGGTGCAGGAATGCCCATACAGATATAACGTGAATATATGGACCTGTACACATGCATACAATACAGTAACTCTACACTCCACATCATTCTGCTTCATAGACAGTTCTGTGATATCACAAATCTAAATTTGGTAGGAAGTTTCCTAATTCTGTGAAAATAATGAGTAGAAACTCCAATTGATAGAGAACAGTGATCTAATAGTGAAAGAAAAGATCTATGTATGTAGGAAACTCATTTTGCAAATGTATTTCGAAACTTCTTTTAGAAATGAAAAAAAGTCAGGGCATATTGTTAAACATTAGCAAATGAGGAAATAAATCCTAGTTTTAAAAGATAGTCCTACATATTCTTACACTTAAAAGACCGTAGAATCAGAAGAGGTTGGTCATTGTTCTTTGTTGGATATTCTCCAAGAAGTAAAAGAATTGGGAAAAAAAAAAAAAGAAATAAGAAACTGGTGAAAAGTAACAGAATGAGCTAGACAATATGCCTCTCTTACACTATATTCTCTTCTTCGACTCTGTTAATTGTGTAACAGTAATCCATTCATTTTAAAAAATATATTTTTATGCTAATATTGCTAATTGATGATGTATGATATTGCACCTTCTTTTTGGAAACAGCAAGTTGGAGATTTAAATTTTTTTCACAATAGAATAAAAAAATCAGGTTCATGGAGTGAGAATCTGTTACACTTTTTACCATTCATTCTTTATATCTTTATCTTTTAGCTACAAACAGAGAGGACTGGGTTGAAGGCGAATAAATGATTCATTTATTTAAGAAAATTAAAAAAATAAAGTACCCCCTTCCAACTGTGGTTTCAATCTAAGAATTTATAAAAACACTTAAATATACATTTATAAAAATAAAGTGAAAAAATTTTCCCTGTGCCATGATGTGCTTCAACTGGCAGTTACCAAAGACGGAAGCCTGCTTGTGGAGAATAAGGGAAGGTGGTCTTAAGAAGCAAATAAATGAGCCCTACATGTGAAGTCACACATGCATGTTATTTTTATCCAATGAGAAAATTTATAGGTTCAAAATTTCAGATGAGAAATACAAATAATAGTGAGATCATATAACTCTTCATCGATCTCATTGATAGTAACCTGGATTTACCTGAAAGGGCCAATTTTGTTTCTTCTTCTTCTTCTTTTTTTTTTTTTTTTTTTTTAACAAAGCTTCATTGGCAAAGGACACAAAATAATCTGACTGTTAAGAGTTACTATAGTTTGAACTACATGACGTTTCTAATTTTAACTGTTTAGATCTTTAAAGATGGAATTTCCCCACCATTCAACTCCAAATCAGTGAGCACAAAAATCTAAGAGAGGTTGTTACCGTTGAACCTACAATCAAAATGGTGAAAAACCTAATCTAATCACTGGATCAAAGCCAGCTCTGCAATACTGCACATATTTCTTTTTTTAGTGACTCCTGTAAAACCTCAAACAAAAGACCAGAGTTCTACCATTCACAAATCACTGTTTGTGTAGTCATGCAAAGCCACGTTCTCAAATGGATCAGAGATTATGGATGACTCTTTCTCTACAAAATGGTAAATGATTACCTTGAATTACTATATAATTTTCAACATGCAAACTGTCCTCTAAGGAGAATTGGGAAAGAGCAAATAAAGTGTACTAGCCACTGAGAGATCTATGGCTACTTTTTCTCTTTTACTCTGTGCTAACCAGTGCTAGCTATACCTTCCATTAGTAGATTGGACTCTGTGGGATCTGAAAGCATGTGTTATGAAATCTTTATGGCTAACCAAGCACTTTTGGTGTTGCTGAAATAGTCTTTAGAATAATGAAATTGTGGACCAAGAATAATAAAGTTTCTTTAACAACTCCCAGGAAGGATTTCCTATTTCTTTTCCCCCCTCCTATCTCTTTTTGATCTTCTTTTTACTACCAGAGTCTTTCCTGAACCCTGCTTTCTCATAGTGTTTTGCCAATTGTCTTCTCTACCACCCCCATTACTTGGATATAGGCAATAGTGAGAATGAACCTGGGAGACAATTACTAGGATTCTGTTTCTGATCACTGATTCTACATTCAAAGTTAGCATCAAGCTGGAGTAACCTCATTTTCCTATGAATGAAGAGGGACATCTCTACTAAGATCCGTGAAATATAGGGAGAAGATTGTGTAAGCCAACCAGGAAATACAGTCAAGAATCTTGTCACTCCTTGCTGGATTACTAAGGCAATTTAAGTTAAAAATAAAGAAAATAATAAATTAATGTGGTTGATGGGGTTTTTTAAAAAGGCAGCAAGGAAACACTGCAGTAACCAAAGTCACTAGCAGAATTGCTCGGCACTGTCACACATTTCCCATAAAATAGTTTAACCGATTCAGTATAATTTAAATTGTTCAACAAGAGGAAGGAAAACCTCAGTCAGGGAAAGAAAACCCCCACTGGGCAAAGACTGAAATAATCTTGAGCAAAATTTAAAAAAATAGTTGTACCTGCATTGAAAAAAATTCCTGGGTTTATGCTTATTATGAATGATTCTTCAGTGGTCTTTTGTGGAGTCTCATTTAACCAATAGTCCAAAACAAACCCACCAACCATCCAGAAATTTTAATTTTGCAAAGGAATGTAAACATTCAGCTTTCTTGTCATGGAAAACAACTGATCATATTTCAATAACTAGCCACATAATGTCCTCTGATAGCACCTAGCACCTTAGATCAGCTGTGTCAATTAAAGCTATTATTAAGCCCTTGTGGGGACACAGATTTGTAGGTATCCGATGTCTCAACCTGTTTTCTTACCATCTGTATCCACATTCGTTTGTTAGCTCTTTCAGTTTGACTAGCAATTATTTAGAGAATAAAATAACAAAACCATCTTCCCTCCACCAAAAAAAACCACCCAACCCAACAACATACTATCATCAAATACAAAGTAATAAAAGAGTTGTACCCAAACCTGGTCAGTCCTTCCATTTCTTGAAACTTGTACACAAACTGAAGAAACCCACTCAGCTTTGAACAGGTCGATCATTTTGCTCTCCTAAAATTTCATCTCTGAGTGCTTTCTTTCTCAGGTCTGTATTGCTCTCTCTCTTGCTCTCTCTCTCTAATTCTACCGGAGAGCGTTTTGTTTCCCTTTCCCTGTTTCTGCTGCTGAATGAATGCAAAATACATGATTTGAAGGGATTTTGTTTTTTAGGTTAACAGTTGGAAGTCTAAAATCTTGCTCTTCTGAATAGCTTTATATGCCAGTCACTCAACACATAACGTTTACATAAAGAGGCATATACAGAAACAAAAATCTGGCTTTTTAAAGCAAAAACAAAACCACAACAAAAACTCCTTTTACTTCTTTGATCCCATTCCTATTTTATGTACTTAACTATTAACACTTACCCTGAGATGTGCCATAAATGCTTTATTCCAAATGTATAAAAGCCAACCACATCTCAGCTGAGAATTAAACAGTTTTAATGTCTTCAAATCCATGTCCTTGCTCCAAACCCTGATACAGACCGTCACTGGCAGCAGTACAATAGTTCTACACAGCAGACATCTGATTCTTGACATTTAAAAATAACAATATTGGGGGGAAAAGAGGAGTCTTTTTTTTATTAACTACAAACAGCTTGTGAGTGAGCACATATCACTAATTGACTGTGTTAACTGAAACTTGCCATGATTTCAAGCTACAGTACTTTATTTCTAAATCAATGTCAGACAGAGGCCAAATACCTACAGACCTCTCATTTTCTATATAATATGGCAATGGTCTACATTAAATTAATGCCAAGTGATAATTCTACAAAGGGAGAATCAGAACTTTGTTAGTATTTAGATTATATTGTTGGTGACTACTAATTTATCCTTTGTTCAGTCCTGAATTAAGTCAGGAACCTATCATTCCATTGCTTGTCTAAGATGGGTCACATTTCATATACATGCATTCTTAACTGTATGCATGTACCAGGGGTGCCAAAAAATGCATAGAAGTGGACACTTCGGTCAATGGTAACCACTTTGAGCACCTCTTGTAATTGCAGAAGTCAAATGTGACTTTTATTCATCTTTTGCTATCGGTATATATTGAGTATTACAATTTTAATACAGTTTTGCTTTTTTAAAATGTGTATACATTTTTTTGGACACCCTCTGTATATGAGGTCAAATAAACACACACATTTGCTACAGAATAAAACAAGTAATAAAATGAAAAGAAAAATCCACACATTTATTTCTATTTCTGAAGCACACTGGGTACCCAGACCAATCTGGGATCGAGTCTCAGCTTTTCCACTTACTACTTATGCATTCCAGGGCAAACAGTTTAATCTTTTGAGCTTCGGTTTTGTCATCTGTAAGCTGGAGTAAATAGTAATACTTTACAAAGTCATTTTGAATACTAAATGAGACACTGTATGGTTTCTGGCACATAATAGGTATTTGCTATATGCCGCTTCCTCCCTTTGTTCTGTATTTGGGAGGGGTAGGGATTGGGCATAGTAAATGGCAAGAATCCAGGCTTTGCAGGCAGACAAAGCAGTTTTGATCCAACATGTGGCCATGTACTAACTGTGGCCATGTACTAACTTGGGCAAGTTACTTAACCTAATTTACTAAATCTCAGCATCTTCGACTATAAAATACCTCCTAGACTTTTAAAAAGCAAATTAGATAACGTTGGAAGAACATTCACTTTTGGTAGGCATTTATTAAGTGAGAGTAACAGGCTCTTGAAAATTGCTTTAATCAGTATTCTACATATGTAACTTGGAGTTTAATGATGCGGACTGAGATCAGAGGCCTTTAGATCAAGTGTCTCATTTTATAGAAGAAGGAGACCCAGAGAGCTGAAACAATGGTTCCAAGTCATATCACTAGTGAAGTGTCACTAACTAGTTAGTGGCAAATAGAGACTAAAATACACACTCTCTTATTTAAAGTTTAATGCTTTGTCTGCTAAACCCTGTGATGTTGAAGTTGAACACATATGTAAATCCAATTTCAATATTAGTCAGTAATTAAAGCAATACAACTGCAAAACAAACCCCTCTCTCTCGATTTCCCCAAATTTGCTTCTAAGAATGAGCTTATAAATGAAATTATTCCATGGGAGCTGGCAGGGGCTGGCTACACCTATCTTTCTGAGAGGCGCTTCCACAAGATGGCAGATTCTCCCTTTCCTATAAGGCAAGAACAGAGCTGGAGAAAACTCAGTTCTCAGGAGTCTCCCACTCTTCTGCCACCCTTTGTGAATGTCCAGCTCCTTCTCCCCTTCCTTTAAAGTAACTCTTTAACCTCAGCACACTGGTTGGGAAGAACACACTGTTTTATATTTAGTTTATTCACTATCATACTATCTCCTCTCATCGAAATATAGAATAGCTTTTCAGCTTGAAAGGATTGCACAAAACAGGAGGTCAAAAAATACCAACATTTGTTAAAGAAGGTATAACTTTGAGCTTAGTTTATATTTAAAGGTTTGAATTAGCTTGGTTTTGGGTTAATGATTGCCCAATGTAGGATAGAAAGTATTAAATTTTTTAAATCTTTCATAATTTCAGTATTACAGACAAAGGTGTTTTGGGTATTAAAGTCAGATTAGCCATTACTCTGAGGAGGAAGGGAAGAGAATGGGACTCAGGAAGGTACATGTATGATCCATTGTAATTAATGTTTTATTTCTCTAGTTGTGTGATGTATAATTTTTTTTCTTTATACCTTTCTGTAAGTCTCAAATACTTTATTTAAAAGACCGGCTTAAAATAAGATAAATAATTTGAAAATAGAATTTCCAAATCTTTATAAGATCTAATAATGCTACTATACTAAATCCCATGCTTAAATCTTCAGCTTTCATTTTCATTTTACTGAAGAACTTTAATAATAATAAGTTTACTTGAAAGATTTTTTTTTTCTCCTTGCTAACCATTTACATGCCCTTGATGCGAGGGTTGTGCTGGGGTGTATGGGAAAGAGCTATTTTGCATCAAATAGATCTAAGTCTACATCTCAATTCTACAATTTACTGGCCACATGGCTTTAAGTCACTTAATATTTTCTACAATTTATTGGTCACATGGCTTTAAATCACTTAATATTTCTAAGCTTCGGTTTCCTTTTTTGTAAAAATAGAGTATTATTATATTTCACTCTCAGGATGGTTATGAGGATTAACTGAAAAAACAAATGTGAAAATGTTCGCTACATTACCTGGTACATCGTGGATTTTCAGTTAATACCAGTTTCTTTCTTTCTTTCCTTATTTTTCTACTTTTCATCACTACTTGAGCTTTTTATTTTAGAAAGGTATACAAAGGAAATAGAAATGAATTTAAGATAGGAAGAATGTAGGCAATTATGCAAGCATAATGAAAGCATTTTGTTACCAACAAAGGTTGGGCCCAGATCCACATAACATATTCTTCTTTAATCTGATATTTCTTATCTCATCTCATCATTACTTATTGAAGTCTAGGCTTGCTTTTTTTAAAATTTGTTCTATTATTGCCAATAGTCACAGAATCTTTATTGACAAAATATACTATTCTAGGGCTCCTAGCTCGTCTCCCATTCTTTCTTCATGACAGATATTCTTATTAAAAAACTTTATTCTCAGTGGTGGATGAGATTTATGTGCTTAAGGATTTTCTAAAATTTTCAGTTGTATCCCTTATAATGGTCATTTCTATAAATTAAGAGACTTGGGTTCTAGTCCTACCTCTGCCACATACTAACAGTGTAACCCACTAAGCCTTTACCTTTCTTTGAGTCTAGTTTTTTATATGCTAAATGAAGAGTTTGGATTAGATGATCCTTTTAGCTCCAGAATTCTGTTAATAGTTTTGATGGCTTAATGAATACAAGTAGCAACCTTTGGTAAATTGGGCAATACTACTTTCAGTGGGAAATATTGACCATGTTAACTGTGTGTTGTTTGTGAAAACTATCCATGCATCGGTGGCCTCTCTGAACTCTTGAAGATCAGCTTTGGCCCCGTCCATGCCCATTGTCAGCCAGCCTAGAATATTCTTAAGGCTTGGTGGAGGCATGTCCAAAGAGCGAGGTTTGTCAGGAGGAATTCAAAGACAGCAAAAAGATAAACTTTTCAGAGGAAGATTTTTTTCCCCCTAGCATTTCTTTTTAAGATGAGAGTGAAAAATGATTATGTTATGCTTTTATAGTACAGTAAAAACTTTTTTAAAAAGGTGGGAATAGCAGGGAAAAAAACAGGAAAAAAGACACTGTGGAAAAGAAGTATACGTATGAGGGTCATTCTTATGGAGGATTGTGTCTTGGTAAAAATGAAAATACTAAAGGAAGGAGGTAGGGAAGACCCTGATATGTTTATTCAGATGAAATCTAGTTTAAGTGAATTAGAGAGCAGTAGGGAAAACGTGAGGAGGCTGTAGTAGGAAAGGAGTGGCTTTCCTTGGGTCTGTATGTGTGTGGGATTTATACACTGACACATTGCATTTTATTCTGTGGAAGCTTCCCCCTTCTTTTCTTCCTCTTCTCTGTTGTACTGGGTCTCTGCACCTGTGCTTGTCAGGTCCCCAAACTGGCTTGATCTCTACCTTCTCAGGGCTAAGGACATTATCCTGATTCCCTGTGCCCTGGGGAGTTGGGGGCTCTGGTGGGAGTGTGGTTAATGTTGGTGTGGCACTTGCAACGGTGAAGATGTAGATCAATTTTCCCAAACTAATAACTTGAGGCAGAATTTTACAACTGAAAACAAAAACAACTCTGGATAGATCTAATTAAACGCTTTCCAAAATTCCAAAGGTCATTGTTGATTTTTGTAAAAAGGCGGGGTTCTTTTAAAATTCTGTGTAGACTCCCCTTTCCTCTCCCCTCGATCCCATGATCCCTCAGACAAAAAGAATAACTCCTTGCCTTTACATAGGCATGCTTTTCAAAGCACTTTCAAATCTAGTATCTCCGGATGACTAGATGAAGTTTGTTTCCTGATAAGAGCACTTAGTCACAGAAATGTTAAAAAATTTGCTCAGCAGCACATAGACAATTCACAGTAAAGCCACGACTAGAAGCAGGAGAAGACACCACACACTTAGCAGGTACAATGTGTAAACATCCATCCCCAGACAGAAATGGTACCTGGAGGTACTGGCAGGATCGTTCTTGTTGACACGACTCTGACTTCACCAAGGCCTGGTCCATGTTAACCGAGGCTTTCTGGTAAACCTCCCGGGCTCGGCTCACCGTCAGAGTGGAGGACCAGGCGCTTTTCTTCAGGAGCGGTGCGTCCAGGGTGACCGGCAGGTTGGCACAAGTGGAGCACTTGACGTCGTTGTTACTCCGGGAGGCCTTGACCGCCTGCTCGCTGATGGTGTTGTAGGTCTCCATGAAGTACTGCGAGGCCGAGCGGTCCGGGCACCTGCCCATGGTCATCACGCCCGAGGGGGTGTGGTAGATGCACACGTCGCCGTCCAGGTTGTCGTCGGAGCTCCACCAGCCGGGGGAGGTGTTGGGCCGGGCCTTGGGCTCAGCACGCCGCTCCTTGCTCTTGCTGCGCTTGCCATACCTCACCGTCTGCGTCTCATCTGGGCTGGCTTTGCCCCCGTTGACGCTGCCCTTGGATGGCCCCTCCAGAGAGTGCGACTTGGTGAAGAGCTTCTGGACCGAGTGGACCAGATGGCGGATGCGGCCAGGACTGTCGCTGCGGTGCTCCACGGCTGTCCGCTTGTACTGCAGTGTGTGGTAGCCATCCCGGTTGAGTGGCAGCTGCCTCTCAAACTGGTCCAAGAGGTTGGGGGGGAGGCGATTGGCCTTGGTGGCCAGGGTGCGGGGCCCCAGGGCACACTCGTCCTTCAGCTCTTGCTGAGAATTGTAGTGCCTGCGCGGGAAGGTACTGCTGGCCAGCGGGTCACTGAAGGGGCCCACGCACTCGGCCTGGAAGGAGTTGCGCTGAGTGTAATAAGGGTGGTCGGCCGGGTGATGCTCCACCGGGCTCAGCAGATATGGCTTGCGGTCCGAGTGGTGCGACAGCGAGTCACAGGCGGAATCACAGGTGACTCCGTGGTGATGGCTGCGGCTGCCTGATAACCCTTTCATTGCTGAGGGGGTGCAACCTCGGGGTTCATGGACACCCGGTGGTTAGGTTCCAGACCTGTCTCCCGCAAAGACCTGAGGGAATGAAGAAGAGGGGGGAAATGGTTAACATGTCCCTCAGTAAATAGATAGTGCTCTCGTTTGCTGTGCTGTCTGCTACTGTGTTTGTTTTCTGGCAGAACTCATCATTGTTTCTAAAAGCAGCTTTAATGCATTGCTGGAAAAACCCTATCACCTCTGTAGGGTGGAAAAGCCCACTCCAATCAGATATGGGGAGACGGTAGGGGTGATAGCCAGCAAACCCAGAAAAATAAACTATAAAAATGTTAAAGTGTTTATATATTATTTGAAAGAGACCCACCCCTCCATCCATGATTCCAACAACTGTCTTTCTTTCCTTTGCTTCTCTGGTTTTATTCTTAACTGTATGTTAATAGTAAAGTTAGCACACTAGAAGGGCTCAGTTTCTTTGGGATGGCTTTGCTGATACTCCTTTGCAGAGAAATCTAGTACCCCTCTGTGCTTCCACAGCATGTATGCTCTAAGCTCTGGACCTTCCAGGGTATCTTTAGTTCCTGGCAGGCCAGCCTACCTTTTAGTCAATTACACCCACATCCCTAAAACCAGGCCAGCCACATAGACACATAGTAAGCACTCTACAAATGTGAGTGGAAAAAAACAACAACAAAAAAACATAAATGAAAGAGGCTACTGGCACCTTGTAACTTGAGAAGGTATCTTTCTATCTTCTATCACATGCTTTCCCATTAGAATTCTAATGGGAAAATTAGAATTTTCTAATTGTGGTAACAATTACAGCACATAAGCAATTCACCCGTAGTAATTATAGTTGAAAAAAAAATAACAATATGGCAAATAAATCAGAGTTGTAGAGAAAATCTGTCCCTGTATTTCTGTCATCAGAGGGTTAACAAACAGAGCAATTGTAGAACAAGTAAGCTTGAGTTGGCTAGTTTCAATATCATGGCATCTGCTCTTCCTGGTTTAAAGGTTTCTGGTTAAATGTTCACAAGCAATAGCAAGATGGCCAAAGGAAAGGCCCTTGAATGTTCCTGAGGACATGAAACACCTGGGTCTGAGGGTCAGCTCAGCCTGGGAGAGAAGCGACTCCTGCAGATCCATCCACCTGTGGGAACTCTGTTCATTCTGAGCACAGGTCTTTCCCGGGCTTTAGTAACAGAGGCTGTAGCTCCACTGGGCAGAGTATTTTCCTACTCTAACAGTGTGTTCTCAGTAGCTGACCAAGTTCCTATTGACAGCCTAATAATTTTTAAAGCTTTCCGCAATACAAAAATTGCCATATGAAGTTTTCCTCAGAGTAGATTGTAAAAGTTTTATCACAAGAAAAATAAATTTATAACTGTGTGGTGATGGATGTTAACTAGAATTATCATGGTGATCATTTCACAATACAGTTGACCCTTTAACAATATGGGTTTGAACTGCATAGGTACACTTATAGACAGATATTTTTCAATAAATACAGTTGGCCCTTTGTATCCATGGGTTTTGCGTTTGTGGGTTTTGCATCATGGAGTCAACCAATCATGGATCAAAAATAGTATTTTCGCAGTCCCAACTGCAGTTTCCCAATCTTGGATGCCCAACAGTGAATTAAAAATACTGTTTTAAAGCCACTATTGGTTAAATCTGTGGATGTGAAGGGCTGACTGTGGTTAAGTTTTGAGGGAGTTAAAAGTTATACATATATTTTCAATTACATGGAGTTGGCACTCCTGATGCCCCATGCATTGTTTAAGGATCAACTGTATATACAAATATTGAATTAGTGTGTCATAACTTGAAACTAATATAATGGAATATGTCAATTATATCTCAAAAAAAAAAAAAAGTACTGAAAAGCCAGTGTGACTTTCTAAATTATCACAAATGTCATTTCACATATTCAGAGAGGGAGAGATAAATGGTTTAATTGAAAAGAACAACAACAGCAACAAAATAAAATACATACATGGCCTAATGAAGAGAACCATGGACTTTTGAGAGGTCAGCTCTTGTCTATTCCATGGGAGGTACTATATGTGGGAGTTCTGATAATGTTGAAAATCTCTACCCATGTTTAAGAAGCTACTTTCTCTCTTCTAGTCTCTCAGTTTCTGGATTAATCTCCCAGGAAAACTGATGGGAGGTTTTAATTACCAGACTCTTTCAAAATTGTTTGGTTTACTAAATTATTAGCTGTTTGAGGTAGGGACTACGTTTTACACATTCCATGCCCAGAAAAGTGCTTTTCTGATGGGGGATCTCAGTAAAATATTTATTCAATAAACTAATACATGAATGCAAAATCCCCCAAAGTAGTCTGTACTGTGATTCAAGTCATATCTATTGAGTGGCAATATGACTGTGTAACAAGGGAAGGGCGAGAGCCAGAGAAGAAAGGAAGGGACCATCTCACAGGCATTCCAGGGACCAGTAGTTTTCAGCGCGAGGCAGAAGACAGGCAGGTGAATACTCCTTCTGCCAATCATCAGTCTTCAACTTCTGACTCTCCACAACCCACCCCAAAATGTCCCACCTTTCAAAGCTCTACCTGCCTTGAAGTTAAAGTCTGAAGAGTGCCTGGCCTGCTGACTATAGGGTTGTCAAACAGACAGAGGATAATCTGTTTGAAGGAAAGCAAGAAATTGACACCTGAAGGGACAAAAGGGAAAGCAGGACTCATGATACCTGTGGATCAAATCTTGCCGACTGAGGAAAGACTAATGAAAAGGAAATTTTAGCATAAATTACATTGGAACTGCTTTTATGAAGTTATGATCCCAAGAAGAGGCTGTGGCAAGGACCGTTACAAGAGGGTTAAATACATGTTTTTGACCAGCAAAACTGTGGCACAAACTAATTCATGAGTATATGGAAAAATCTGCTGCATAAGGGAGACTCTTTCTATAAAACAGGTCTTGTCAAAGACATTTTTACCACTTAAATATAGATTTAAAAATAAAAAAACAAAAACAACAATCCAATGGGATAATAGTCCCATAATACTTGTAAGCCTTATGATTACACATGAAAGAATCTCAATATATGAAATAATGCTTCAAACTTTCCTTCTGAAGCAGCTGGGTCTTGGGTAGATATTCTCTGCTAAATAAAATGTGCCACTGGCAAGAGCTGAAAACATGAATTATACATATTTACTCTAAAATGTACAAGATTATTTGAACCGTCTATTCAGTATGTAGTTGCCTTTAATATGTGAACACTATTTCATGTAAGATGATGTTACCTGAGGATAAGCTAGCAAACAAAGAGCCTTTTTAAAGCCATTAATGATGAATTAGTTAAATACTGTAACCAGTGATGAATTTTGTAAATGAAACATACATGGTGTAATTTTTACTCAAATTTAAGTGGGCTATCTTCAGCAGAGTAACAAACACTTATATTTTCTTAGAGGGTAATAAATTGTATTAAGGATAAATAAGTTAACTTTCCTCCTTCTTTACTTCATATTTGTAAAAAGATGTTGAGATCTTGATCCTTTTTCTCTATGATTTGGACACATAAGGTCATGAGGAAATGACAACACACAATCATAAACATTTCTAAATGCTCAGTCTTTCTGGTTAAGGCCAAATAAATGACTCCTTGTCCCTTTCTATAAAAAACAAAATTACCCTCTCTTCTACAATCTTGTCATTTTAAAAAAGGGAAATAGATTAATTTGTGATCATCAAATAAAGCAACACATTCTGTGACTTCTTAGTGAGCAGGGGTAGATGATTTAAATCCCTCAGTGGCTAAACAAGTGCTAGTGGTATCTACCGTGGACATCCTGCTCTTCCTTCTCTCATTCTTCATTTTCCTCTTTCCTTGCTCTGAAACTCCCTTTCCGGCACACTGTTTTCCCTTCTCTTAATTAATGTTTATAAGTGGCATCCATATACCTCACTTGTTCCAGCCTGTACTGTGACTGGGTATCCCTCCTGGACAGGGCCGGGTGTTGCTGCTGCAGACAACCACATGCAGATTGCAAATCCCTAAGGACGAAAGGGCTTGTGATGTGCTTAGAGAGACATGACCTAATCACGAAAAAAGATAAATAACAATTCTTGTTGTCTTCGATATTCTTGGATAATGAAGCTTTCAGACCCCCTAAATTAGACTTTAAGTGGCCATAAAAGATTTCTGAAAATAGAAAGGGAAATTGCCTTTCATGCCTTCTTCTTTGAGCAAGGGTAGGGGTGTGGGTCAACGTGACTTCATCAGGGTTTCTATAACTATGGTGATCATCTCATTTTTTCTTCCTCACCGTGACTTCAAAATTATGTTTCGGTGAATTCCTAATTTCGACTTGACTATCAGACAACATGTCCTGATTTTGGGCGTGGAAAATTTGTTGACTATATCAGCTACCATGAGATGAGCTTTGAGTGTGGGATGCACCTGGATTTTACAGAGTTCCCTCAGCCAGAGCACAAGCATTGCTGTACAGATGATGACCAAAGCAAGAATGATCCAGCACTGGAAAGGGAATTCTAAAGGTAGGTAATTTATCAGATCCAAGGAAAAACCAAACAAACCACATATTGGAAGATGCTGACAAGAGGGAAAATAATCTTGCAAAGCTGGCAAACCTTTACTTCATTTTGATTTCTGTGCATGTCTTTATTTAGAGCTGCTGTTCTTGGTTTTTCTTTACATGCAAACAGAAGAGCCATGTGAAGGGCTCCACTCTCTTATTCAGTGAGACTGACAGCCAGGCAATCATGACTTGCTTTAGAAAGGACAACATAGGGGGACCCTGCCCAGGAGAACAGGGAGCACTATGTCTGGTTTGGGGAGACCTCAGGAAGAAGAAATCTTTTCAGGGTCAAGTGTCCTTTTTGGCTTCCCTCCATGCGACCTGCCCTGGCAGGTTATAATAGTCAACTTAAGAGAAAGAAAGGATTCCCTTATTGAAGACTATAATGTAGTCCCAGAATAATGACCACGTTTCCAAGTCTTCCTAGATGTGGACAGGGGACTAATTCTGGCGAATGGAATGTAATTAGAAATGGCATAGGCAATTTCTGGAAAATGTGTCTGAAGTGAAGGGCATACCCTTTTTTATCCTTTCCCTGGCTGAACTGCAGACCTAAGGGCTGGCTGAGCAGTGATCTTGTACATGAGGTGGGATTACAGTTGGAGGATGACAGCAGCACAAGAGAAAGGACCTGGCCACAGTGGAGGACCATTTCCTCCCTGGATGTGTACCTTTGCATCTTGGTTATGTGGGGGGAAAAGACCTTTATCTTTGTCTATGCCTCTGTTATTTTGTTTTCTGACAAATCACCTGAACCTATTCTTAAGTGAGATAGGTAGGTAATCAGGGCCAAATCCTGGAAACATTTTTTTAAATTTAATTTTTATTATTTTTAGTTTCAGGTGTACAAAACAACACAATGATAAGACATTTATACCCCTCACAAAGTGATAACCCCACCAAGTCTACTACCCCTCTGACATCGTACATAGCTATTACAGTACCATTGATTATATTCTCCATGCTGCACTTCACATCCCCTGGTTATGTATATATATAGAAGGTGCAAAAAAAAATGTATACATATTTTAAAAAAGAAAAAAACTGTATTAAAATTATGCTGATGGTAACCACTTTGAGCATCTCTTTTAATTGCAGAAGTCAAACATGACTTATATTCATCTTTTGTTATCAGTATATATTGAGTATTACAATTTCAATACAGTTTTTTCCTTTCTTAAAATGTGTATACATTTTTTGGCACCCTCTGTATATACTTATGCATATATATAATTATATATGTATATATGTATATACATATATAATTATAGTTGACATTCAATATTACTTTATATTAGTTTCAGATGTACAGCACCGTGGTTAGGCATTTATATAATCCATGAAGTGATCCTCCCGGTAAGTTTAGTATGGATCTGACACTCTACATAGTCTTTACAACATTATAGTACATGGGACTTACTTTGCAGGTGGTGGTGCTCTATGAGAGTGATTTAAACCAGGCAGTGACACAACCATACCTATATTAAATGCTTCTCTGGCTGTAGAGAGACTAGCTTTAGGGGTGAGGAGAGGCAAGAAGATCTAAAAGAAGCAATTATTTATTCCCTGTGCTACAGGAAATATGGAAGTGAGAGGTTTTACATAATTCACGAACTCATTGAGAAAATAAACCACATAAAAGTGAAATAATCAGAGAATAAGTCAGAATCTAATCAAGCATCAAATTGTGTGGTATATGTTGCATATGTAATGTACCAAGACAAACCTTTTGAAAACAACAAATCTCCAAGGTGCAAAAATTAAGGAATATAAGGCATCTCAATTTAGAAGGCTTTGAGAGTCTAGAGCAGCATATTCTTCAGAGATGAGCTTCTTAGGATGATGTGTAGTGCTTGTTCTACATGTTGTTCAAGTCTAAGCATTTCATCTCTCCTTTGGCTTTTTTACATTTGCTTTCATCTATGATGATACCATCCAGATGGGAGTCAGATCATCTGAGAGTTGCAAACCTGATTTCATTAAGGTTCCTTTCACACAGCTTCTCTTTGATATTAAGTCACTGGCCTATGGAAGAAAGTTGTAAGAAACAGGTATTTATGCTTGCATGCTTTTTCCTATTGGATGTCATCTGTCTTCACAAAGAGTGTCTTTTGAATGAGGCGCCATGGAGGAAATCCATCTCAGGTCTTAGTATTAGCAAGGCTGTGTGTTCTACAACGGTCAGTTAATCTTGCAGGTACTGTAACTCTTGTAAGGTGACTATGTTTCCATTTGTGCTTTGAATACCATGAAATTTATTAGGAAATTTATGACAAAATAGTATGGTTTTATTAGTTTTCTACTTTTATTCTACTTTCATTACCTTTCCATTGAATGTATATTTTATCCTTTTTCATGATCTATATAATTTTGTAAACCAATTGTTTGTGAAAAAAGATGGAGTGGGGATGGCAAATCTATGTTTATCCACATATCTCTGTATTATGTAAATATAAATACTTTGTTAATATATTTTTTCTTTCACTTGATATTGTCAAATGACTGGAACAACGTTTCTCAAGCCTGAGAGTGCATAAGAATCCACTGGAGGGTTGGTTAAGACACAGGTTGCTGGACCTGGTCCTCAGCTTCGGGGTTGGTTCTCAAGAATTTGCATTTCCAACAAATTCCCTGGCGATGTTGATGCTGGTCCAGCAACCACAGTTTGAAAACTTCTGAACTAGACTCTCTGTTTCTCACATCCGCCATTCTTCCTGGAATGCACATCTTCCTTTCCTCCACTAGGCCAAACTCATACTTTTCCTTCAAAGCCCCAGTTCCACTGCCACTTTTTTCAGTGAAGGCTTTGTTGAATCCCAGAGACAAAGTTACCAACTGTCTAGTGTATTCTCACACAGCACATTATTCATACCTCCACCAGGCACTGGAAATGCTTATGTTTGCTGTAATTTATTTTCTTATATTTATATCTCTCTCAGTAGACTATGAGATTCTAGTGGGCATGAGGGTGTCACTCATTTTCACATCACCATTTCCTGGGAAAGTCCCTGACACAGTACACACCCAATGTTAGCCAAAACAATACATGAATGGGACATCTCCTGCTTGGGAAACATATTTTCATGTAAAAATGTGATAACTTGTCAATGAAATGACTACCTTTGTACTGGGGATAATGTGCCTCTCGTGTGTGCGAGCTGGTAAGTTTTTGAGCAATGCCTAATGAATTGCCTGTGTCCTGTGGCTCGTTCATCCTCCTTCAGGCCTCTCAGCAATTAGGGGCTCTTGAGATACAATGGCAATGACTGAAGAACTGTTGTAGAAAACTCCACGTCGGCGTCTCTCTATACACATCTCTGAAGACAGGGGCCTTTTTGGTTAGAACCTTTCTGCTAATAAATTGAATTCATGAGGGAAGATGTTTTCTGTAGTATGCTACAAAGTCCTCAATAAGCTGTGGAATTTTCTCACTGGTATTTCTGAATCCAGTGAAACACAAGCTTTGCTTTATTACAGGCCTAGTATGTGCTAGGAACTCAATATACATTCTTTTGTAACCATTGCAAGCGTGGCATGATTTCTCTTTCTCTTTTCCACAGATAAAGAAATAGGTTCACAGAAGTTAAATAACTTGCCCAAGGAGCACAACTAGTAAGCAGCTAAGCTGGGACTTGAACCTGGGTCTGTGAAACTTAAAGCACATGTTCCTCCTGCCCCAAAATAGCTTCAAGAAACTTGAGGGTGCTGGAGGCAGCATGGCAGGGACCACCCTGCAACCAGTGGATCTCCACAGCTTTTGGACTTTCCTTTGAAGAAAAGTTTAGCTGCTAAAAGAAAAAAAAAAAAAGAAAAAAAAGGACAGTACTATCATACTTCATCATACTGCCTCTTTTTGATACAGGAAGACTCATCCAGCTTAAACATTAAATAAACATTCAGCAAGCCAACTAGCAAACTGCTCCCTGGGAATGTGCATCTACAGGTACCAATAGGTAGGTGACCCTGAGATCTTGTCACAACTCAGCAACTTTGTACAAGTTAAAGATGTTGCCCTGCGAATTCTGCTAAGTCCAAGCCCACAGCTTCTCAGGCCCCTTTCTCTCCACCACATGGACCATTATGCAATATGTGGATAATGTTTTTAGCCTAGATATAGAAGTAGGCCAATGTAGACAATCACTTTTCAGCTATCTACAAAAGAGCTAACATTCATATATTCCTCCCCCCCCCCCCACAAATATTTATTGAGCATCTACAAAGTGACAGGTTATAGTTCTAGAGGACCAGGGCTCCAGTAGTGAGCACAACTCAAAAAGTCCATACCTTAATGGAAAGTACATTCTTATGTGGGGAGACAGACAGTAAATCAATATATAATGTACAAAAAAGTGATAATTATATCATATAACTTGTCAGGTGATAACATATAAAATGCCTTCCATAAGTAGTCTTTTATAATCTCTTTGCTGACCCAGTGGCACTGAAAATTCTACAAAAATTTTGGCTTATTCATTAAAGAGGCAGTTTAATAAAGTTTGTGTTCATTAGTATATTTCAGCAAACATTAGGCAGATAGATATGTCTATGTGCAAGACCCTGATCTATGTACTTTATGTGTATTATCCCATCTAATTGTCACAGGTTCCCTGTGAAGTAAGTACACTTATCATCTTCATTTTCCACAGGAGAGGAATGAGGCACAGAGTCAACCCAGGAAGTCAGATTCTAGATCTTGCACTGTGCACCACTATCAATGACAAAGTGTCTTTGTCACTCAACATATGACGGGATGCCACTAAGGCTGCAGAATATGGCTGCGTAAATTGTGTAAGCACAATTGCAGGGGGCAGGAAGACATGGGAGAAATATGATGCATTCCAACATCAAATGGAAATAGGATTATTTATCTATTATTATTATTGTCTAACAAGAATTAGAAATTGTCTAACAATAATTGAAACCACGGAGATTACATACATATTTCAGAGCATAGACACATACTTAATATATACATTATATATACTTTTAGATAGGCCATTTAAAAGGAAAAAATTTAGAAATTCAGAATTTATGAACTTTTCCATAAAAAAAATTCCTTTTTTCCTGCACATCTCAAAGCTTAACCTGAAAAATTTCAATTTCTTCATGGCCCTTTTTCCTCATCATTTGCTAACGCTAGCGTGGAGTGGAGTGAGTGGGGTGGCAATTGACATTGTTCAGGGAGGCATCCTACATTACACTGGTAAGCAAGTAAAGGCCTATAATAAAATGAAAGACAAAGCAGGGGGAGAGAACGCACAATAAATGCTTCATTGCTATGGCATCTGATGACCAGCCTACACTATTTCTCTCTTTAGTAACTACTGCCCTTAACAGCTTTTCTTCTGACCCCTGAGGGGTATTGTTTCTCTACCTGAATCTGTGTCAAGACAAAATTCTATTTAAGTAGGATTATACATTTTAATTCCCAGCCAAGTGAACGGGTGGCCTAAAATTCCAGCAGACCAGATCTGAGCATGAGCAATTGGTGGTGATCGCAAGAACTAAGTGTGTAAGTCGGATGAGAAGTGGCTTCAAATGGGAATGGAAATGTTAAAAGGATGCTGCTTGCAGGAAAATATTAGTAGTTCATTTTAGACTTGAAGAAACCTTTTAGATGCTTACTTAGGAAATGACATTCAAAACCGGAATGCTTTGGTCCTACTTCTTACTCTCTACACAAGATGCCCAGCTTGGTCAGATTTCAGAAAATGTCCTCACCATTGCTTCAATCTGTCTTCATTCTAGCATCTTTAACTTCACTTAGCATCTTTAACTAGGAACAGGGCGTCTTCTTTTACTATCCCAGTCTTTGTTTATGTCTACTTAGAAATGTATTGCTCTCTTTGTCTCTTTCATTTTCCCCTCTCTCTTTGGGGAAGCTCTCTTAGTGGCACCAGCCCTATAAATTGCAAGAGTTCTCTTGTTAGGGTCCTTGCCATACAGCTATATCATGGGTTTTAAACATGGTCAACATTCTGTGACTTTTAGATGAGGAAATCTCTGTAGAATTATTTAACTTAAGCTTTCGATATAGATTTATTTTTAGTTTTAGACCCTGAGAATTGCTCTGGGTCACTGAATGTATGTGAAAAAACATGAAAAAATAAATTCTGTAAACATGCGTTTATAAGCACGATTAAGAACTCTGCAAAAAGTGTTGGAATCCAAGGGTAACTAATCATAGTGCAAAACTGGATCCATGAGTAATGGAGGACTACACAGGGGAAATCTCCTTCTATCCTCCCAAGAGAGAACCGGAAACAGAGACGAAGAGGGAATCTGTTATGGGTGACATAGTTTCTCTCTCCTGCAAGTGCTGGAAGTTTGAGGCTACTTACAACTCTTGTGTGTATACCAACACATGACATTTTTATTTTTCATCCAAGCCAACAGATCCTCTGCTCAGGAAACCTCACTATCTCTCCTCCCTCCACTACTGATTCCTGTATCTGGATATTCACAGCCCTTCGGAAAGAACAGCATTGTAGCACTTTTTAAGCATTTGCCTCACTGGAGAGTAGTTATTTGCACGTTATTCTGCCTTCCATCCAATGTGAACTCCTTAAGGAACCTGATTGCTCAGCAGCTAGCCCAATGCCAGGCACAGTCAGTGCTCAACAAATGAATAAAACAAACGTAGGGAAAAAAGCCCCATCAGCTTGCTAGCTCGGTTAAGTGTCCCATAAACAATCTGAGTGGATCTTCCAAGACCGGTAAAAGAGGAACATTATGCCTTTGGGATGCGGGAGGGACCACACACGATTGTGTTCTATTAGATTGAGTTGTTAGAAGAGAAAAGGATTTGACTTCAGGAAGCTATTTTCTCCTTTGTGGGAGTCGGATGGAACAAAATCCTGCCTTGGTTATCCCTTATTTTGTTTGTGGGTACTGATAACAGCAAAACAGGCAAAAAAAAAATATATTTACAAACGATAAAAAAAGATTTTTATCCACGTGCCACTGCCCCTTCCATTACTCCCTCTACTTCATCTTCCACATTCCTTCAGAATGATATTCCTAATCTGATCTGATCATGTGTCTTCCCTGCACAAAACTGCCTCCATTTCCTTCAAAATAAAATCCAGCCCCTTACATAGCATGTGCAGCCCCTCATGGCCTTGCAGTGAACATCCTCCATCCTCACCTCTACTCCCTCACTGCTCCCTCAAACCCCAGACCATGTGCAGTCTTTCTTACCCATCTTGCTTTCAGTGTTGTTTATGAATTTTGCACAGTGCTTACTTCCTCCATTCGGGGAATGCCCTTCACTGACTAGATAATTCCTATTCAGTCTTCAAAATTCAACAGCTCCCCTGCTCCATCATCTCCCATTTACCTTTCACATTGTCATATGCAATGAAACTCTGCCACTGATTTCTACACTCATCTCCCTTCTTTCTAGTTTTCTCTTCTTTCGATATGAGGCAGCCACAGTTATACTTAGGGTCAGCACACTTTCTGCTTTGCCCCCAGTCTACTCTTCATCAATAATGAACTTTATAATCTAAAACTGTAAAAGCTGAATCACATGAAGGAACTTAGGAGTTGGTTGCCAAGGGACAGTGGCCTCCATGCTCCCAGCTCTCAGACACCTGAGCTTGGGCTGTGCTGAAAGGTTGATTCATCACAGGCTATAGCTCTGACAGTGGAGAAGGATCTGATACCTGATCAACAGCCTTCTGTATCCTCATTTGTGGCAATATTTTTCTGCCTACATGGGATATTTCCCACCATATCTTAAGATTTCTGCTCAGCTTAAGATATCTCCCCCCTTCATTTTGTTTTCTCAGAAAATACAGGTAGGTATTATGCTTGTTCTCAGCAACTAGAGGGAAGCAGCCTACACATGGAGTGGGAATTAAATTATACCCTACAATTAGAATTTAATATCCAAGTAATAATGAGCTGAGTGAGAAGTCTAAGAGGAACACCTCAAGCTCTCAACTGGCCAGTAGTATCCTAGGATGTCCAGAGCACACTAGATTTTTCTTCTTGCACTATGCAGTGTTCATTCGTGTAATTCCTATCTTTCTACTCAGCTGAGCTCTCTGAGAACAGAAAGTGAAGTTCACCTTTGCATTCTCAGCGCCTAGCATAGTTGTGGGTCTAGAGCAAAGTACCCTCGAATGGCGGCAGTGAATTGCATAGTGAAAAAGTTATTTCTATTTTAATTATTTAAATTCATTTAGTTTAATCAAGGCAGAAAAATCTCTGTTTCTTTTTTTTTAAATCCAAAATGTATTTATTGGATGGTTTCTCACTCATCTTGACTCAGGGTGCTTTTAGTGCTGCTTCCTTCTGAAGGAGCATCCTTCTGTAAGCCTTGCTTTTCCTCCTGTAGGCTGACAGATGACCGTGGAGCAACCGAAACACAAAACTACTGTTTGTGCATGGCTAAAGTTGGTGGTAGTGATGGTGATGATTTTATAGCATCCTGGGCATTTCACGTCCATGAAGTAGGAATTGTGGGGCTCTGCACCAGGCACTTCTTCTTGTGTTTCCTCTTCTCCACTTCTGGAGAGGGATGAAGGAGATCCTTAGCAAGAGGCATATTCTCGTGGGGAGGTCGTCACTGCTGGAAAGGCCCTGTTTCTTGATGATATGTTCTCAACAAGTCTTTTTGCCTTTCTTCCCTTTTAAGCAGGCTTCAGCAGGCACAGCATCTACCTGAGTAAATTGTTTTCCTTGTTCTTATTTTTAGTTAACTTCTGTTGGAGGCAAGGCAAATGGAAATGACATCAAGATTCTTAAACAAACAAACCAACAAACAAACAAAAATATTTAAATTAAAAATGAGTCTTTGTAGAAAAGTATTAAGTAAAAAAATAATACCAATAAAAGTGGAGATAGCAAAAATCATGATGGTGGTATATAAATGATGGGTGTTTGGAAAACACCAACATACAGCAGGTGCTCATTAAATGTTAATTTAAGGGATAAATGAATGTCACTTGCATCCACTCATCTTTTGACTTCTCTAACTTCCACAACTGCCTCCAGTTTGTATTATTGCAGTTATCTCATATTCTGAGCTATATTCCTGCCTCTACCTTCTGCCCAGCTCCCTCATGCATGAGCATAACCTCTCATAAATGTGCCATGCTTCCTTCTAACTTAGCAATAAATGTCCTGACTTCAGACATTCAAGTTCCTCCAAAAGTTGGCTCAAATCTGTCTTTCCAAATACATTAGACCAAGTTCCTTTACGTAAACCGCATGAATGTTTGTGATTCCTAGGTGATACTTGGTATCTTCTTGACCCTGAGACTTGAACTTGAAAGCACTCAGAATCCTACTCATCTGTTAAGTTCTGTTCAAATATCCTCCCTCTAATGAAGCCTTTTTTTGTTGTTGTTCATTCCATCTGGGGGTGATCTGCCTTACCTCTAACCTCTGACAGCACTTTTCCTGAGGGGAAACTTTCATCATGTGTACATTATATTTAAGGTATTCTTTCAGGATTTTCCTAAATGCCCTATTTTCTCTTTTAGATTTCAAGTTCTAGGTAGGCAAGAACCAATTCTTACACCTCTTTCTACCCCCACCCTATTTTTGTTGACTAAATATCTTACTGACTGAATTAATAAATGAATGGTGATATTTGGGGATATACTGAGGGAAGGAAATGTAGAAAATCAGTACACTTCTTACAAATGCTACTTCAGAGAAGAAATGGACAGCAAACTCAGCAGAAGGGAAAGCTCACTGGGAATTTGAATATGTTAATTCATCCAATTTGAAGAAAACTACCTCTTTTTTTTTTTTAAGATATCTAATATTTAAAAATATCTTTCAAATTAATGATATTTATATTCTAGTCCAAATCCTTCCATTTTAGGGGCAAGAAAATTTAGATAGGACTATAAATATAATGTTTGGATACACATAAATTTATGTATGACTAGTACAGTGTGCACACTGCAAATATGCACAGGCGAAACAGTCCCTAGGTTCTTTGCAGCATATGTTTCAAACGTCAGAGGAATCACACCCTTTAAAATTCCCTTAACCTTAGATACAACCATAAACATTAACGGCCATATTTGTAGTACATAGTCTACTCCACTGGGTATAATATTGTTAGCTATTTATAGAAACATTGAAGAAAGCTATCTGTGGGCTACTTAGGGTGACCATTCCTTCCAGGGTGAAGTGATATTTTCGTGGAACACATTTCAAAGAAGATCTTTCTACAATAGTTGCCTCTAACCTTTAATTTGTTGTTGTGTTTCCTGCCAGATGCCTCACTAGAAAAATAGCAATATTGAAATGGCAAAGGCATAGGTTAGTATGTCTATAACTATTCAGCAACACACACACACACACAGACACACACACACACACAGAACAAAAATAAAAGATTATTCTGGGACTAACTATTGGCCTTAGTGAACCTTTATTTGCTTGATCTCTCAGAGGGATGGATCACTTTCATAAGGAAACACCAAAAATCAAGCCTACAACTCTGGGCTGGAGGAAAGTGTTTTCCTTCCTGATCATACTCTGATGAGAATTCCCTTTTGTTCTTCTTACACCACCGAAGGAATTGGGGTGATCCGCTCTCAGGGACAGCATTTACATTAAGTGTGAAAAAATACTCTCAGTAACCGAAGGCTGTGAAGAATTGCATGTGAGATCAGTCTCGATTTGCAGGGTACCACCAAGACAGATGCTAAACAGGGCATGCAGCCTTGCTCCACTGAGACCAGCAGTACAGGGTATAGTCTAGAACAGGTGTGGGTTATTCTGTGGTCAACAGTGGCCATACTATATGGTGGGTGGCACTAGGCCTGGTTAAGTCCACAAACCCTGCAGCAATGCTAGTTTGGATTAAGAATGACCTAACCTGGAGCAGCCGGATGGCTCAGTTTGTTAGAGTGCGAACTCTGAACAATAGGGTTGTCGGTTCGGTTACTACATGGGCCAGTAAGCTGCGCCCTCCACAATTAGATTGAAGACAACGAGCTGCCACTGAGCTTCCAGAGGGGCGGCTGGATGGCTCAGTTGGTTAGAGCGCGAGCTCTTAACAACAAGGTTGCCAGTTCAATTCCTGCATGGGATGGTGGGCTGTGCCCCCTGCAACTAAAGATTGAAAATGGCAACTGGACTTGGAGCTGAGCTGTGCCTTCCACAACTAGATTGAAGGACAATGACTTAGAGCTGATGGGCCCTGGAGAAACACACTGTTCCCCAATATTCCCCCCCAAACAATTAAAATTAAAAAAGAAGAATGACCTAAACCCTTAAGGAAATAGAATTTTAGGAATTTTATTTATTTTTTGGAGGTCCTCAAGCTTGGAGTTAAGCCAAGGGCAGGCTGGGCCTCTGAGGATGCTACCAGCAAAACGGAGTCCATGGACTTCATCTGGTCCCACCTCTGAACTTCAATCTATAGAGTTAGACTGTAATGGCATCAATCATAAGCATTCTTGGAGTAGCCATTCAGTGGATTTTCAGTGATGATTAAAGAACCTATTCAAACAAGTGGAAAACACACTTATCTTTTACCCTTTAACACTTAATGGATCAGCATTTGAGGAAGAGACAGAATTAAAGCAAAGGTGAGTGCAGTTCTTAGCTGATAATGCACTAAAATGTTATTCACTCTTTAAGAAGTCTTGAGGTCATTCAGTCTTTCAAGATATACTTTGGCTGTTTCTCAATTACACCTTGTGCATAAAATATAAAAGGAATAGAAATATGCACCCTACCCATTTGGTAGAAATAAACACATTTTCTGGATGTGCATGAATTTACAATTTTTTTGATAGAAAACCCCAACTCTATTTATTATTATTATTATTATCTTTAATCACAGCTCTGATTTCTCTATATAGTCCTTTCCGACATTAGAAAAATAATCAAGACAATTGAAATGTGTGTGCGTAAAGGGAGGAACCAAATAACTAAAATAGATAATTTGGAATTCACCTCTATCAATACCAGTACTGTACACAAATTTCTTTGTAATGACAAGTTTAGTGGTAATCATTACTTGGTGCCAAAGAAAACATCAAAAGAAGGTTCTGGTAAAAAGAAAGGTTTGTCTTTTAAACATAATCCCCGTTGCTTCTCTGGGCATTTCTAATACATTGTTTGTTAAAAGTCTCAATGAGTCAACCATGTAGGCCCCAGCAAAACAGTGAAATTGGATCTAGAAAGGACCATAAAAATAGCTGGGCCATAATTTCCCCAAAGTGTGTTCTGTGGATCTCTAGTCCTCAGAGAGATTCTATAAAAAAAGACATTTGGTACAATATGTTTGGGGGAAGCTGGCTATTATAGCCTCTCTTCAGAGATTTGCAATACTCTTTAACCTGTGGCTGTGAAGTTTTGCAAAGAAAACTTCTTAACATTTTCACCCCAGTGTTTTTTAAAACTGTCTGGTCACTGAATTTTTGAAGGCTGTCTTTTGCCATTTCTCAGAATGACCTCTCTGTAGAACACACCTGAGGAATTGCTGATGGATGCCAAGGCCGTCTTTCCCAGGTGAGGAAACTGAGCATGACTCACTCCCCTTTCACTTAAACCATATTTACTCACAAGAACCTTGGTTAAGTATGGATCACAGGCTTTTGAAGCGGAAGAGGACTTAGTCTATCTTTATAAAAGAAAACAATAACTCAGGGAAGTTTAAGTGAGTTACTCAAAGTTACCAATTAACCAGTATTCGTGTCTAGAATTTAGAATTTCATTACTTCTGCTTTCTCCTACTCCCGTTATAAAAGAGCTCTTTCCACTATATGAGGACACTTCCTAGAAATTATTGTAGTCTGCATTTTGCTTTATCTTATGGCGAGTCTCTCTTTTTTTTTTTTTTTTTTTTTAAGATTTTATTGGGGAAGGGGAACAGGACTTTACTGGGGGACTTTACTGGGGAACAGTGTGTATTTCCAGGACTTTTTTTTTTTATTTGGGGAACAGTGGTGTGTTTTTCCCAGGACTCTCATCAGTGCCATCCAAGCCAAGTTGTTGTCCTTTTAATCTTAGTTGTGGAGGGTGCAGCTCAGCTCCAGGTCCAGTCGCCACTGTTAGTTGCAGGGGGCTCAGCCCACCCTCCCTTGCGGGAGTTGAACCAGCAACCTTGTGGTTGAGAGCCCACGCTCCAACCAACTGAGCCATCCGGGAGCTCAGCAGCAGCTCATTGACTTCATTCTAGTTGTAGAGGGTGCAGCTCACTGGCCCACGTGGGAGTCCAACCGGCAGCCCTGTTGCCCAGAGCTCTGGCTCTAACCAACTGAGCCACCCGTCCATCCTGAATCTTTTTTTTCCCCCCCTGTACAGTAGAAGCTTTTTCCACAGAACTCTACTTAATCTACTTCCCTCTTTAATGGACACTCTTCAGTTCTCTCTGAAAACACAGCCAGGCTGCGTAAGGCATGACAGACCCTCACATTATTATTAAGTGAAGCTTTTTTAAACTTTTCCTCAAAGCTATTTATGTTTTACTAACTTGGAATTACAATTATATAATTTAATTAAATATTACAAAGTATACAAAGAGTGTTGAGGTATGAGTGCAGAAGAGTCATTTCTCTAAAAACTCTTTTAAAAGAGTTCTTTCTCTTTTAATTTAAAAACCTTTGTAAAGATTGAATAGATATGAGTTGTTAAAAATTGCTGCCAAAGTCATTGTGGGTGAGACAAGTACAAATAATGGAAAAAAAATACTGAACATTTGGAAAGATTCTGTATTCAGATTGTTTTGCAGGTCCAAATCTAAAGAAAATGAAACTAGAATTTATAGATAATATAGTATGAATGTGGTTCATGCAAGAAAGACAACTTGGAACTCCAATCAATAGATTCATTTTTTGAAAAAAGCCTTGGTCCTTCATGAAAATGTTGGTGAATGAATGTACATTTATATGTTTGAAGTCAAAACTAAATGTTTGAGCAAAGTACTTTTAAATGACTCTTTGCCTTATCTACCCTTTATAAACAGCCAACTACCAGTATAGATAAATCAAACAGTTTAGGATAATTGTTACTATGTGTCTAAACATTTAAAAATACTATTTAAAGTGTTAGAAAAATGCCACATTCCTGTGTGGCAGGTTAAAATTTTGAATTGCTGTTACTTCCCTGGATTCCCTGGGTCCTTTGACCTTTAAAACTGGAGGGGGAAGCTAACAGCCCCAGGGTAGGAAGGCCACAAAGTGATGCAGAGAAAGAGGATGAAAACGTCCTCAGCTAGATGCTGTCCTTATGAACATCTCTCCTATAGTACCAGACACAGGAGAGGGCAAAGCCAGACACCGGGGAGTATGGACACTCAGACCATAGTTTACAAAATTAACAAGAGAATAGAGATCTTGAAAGATGATTCTACGGGAATGTTTTCTTACAGGGGAAAGTCAGAGATATCAGAAATAAAAGCTCTTATTGGGAGACCAGAAGACTTTAAAGGGGACGAAATGGGAGACCAGTGTGTCTGATCCTTTTTTTGACTAAAAGTACTATAAGAAATATATAGTTTACTTCTTGATCCAGTATAAAACAAAAGGAATACAGCAATATGTTCTATTCTAGTTGAACCTATGCTATCCTATATTATTCTATTTCATTTAAAAATACTAGCCATGAACACTAAATTATTTCTTGACCCACACTTTAGAAAACATTGTACAAATAATGATTGGTGCCGCTCCAATGCTTACTTCTCTTCTTATCAACTTCTAGGGTCAAAACCTGATCAGGCACTAGAAACACTCAAGTGAAATGGGTCTGGGAACATCCCAAATCTCTTGCCTGAATTCCAGTTGGAAAACTGGCAAGCCTACAACAGAAGCCTCATATTTGGGCTTGATTCACACTGTAATTGGTGAGGGCCCAGGGCTGTCCATGGACAAGTGACCTCAGAGAGCCCTTCACTCCTTGGCTGGGGGAGGAAGAATCAGATGATAGTTTCTGAGCAGTTGCAGAAGTGCTGAAAGAACCAGAGGCCTGAGGGTAGGATGTGAAGAACAGAGGTGCACCGACCTCATGACCAAAGGCTGCGGTAGAGACCACAGATGTCAGTAGCAATTTGCAGCACAGAGGGCTCGAGGGCCAGGCAGGTGTTGCCACTTGTCAGCAGACACAAATGACAAGGAGGGATGAGCTGCATCTTTGAGGCCAGTGAGGGCGGGACCCGAGGAGCCAACCCCGATCAGGATGCTGGGTAAACTTTGCAGCATGACAAGAATATTTAGTTTGATCGACTATCCATCTAAAAGAGAGAAACTTGCACGGAGTCACTGGTGTCTTCGAGGCACCAGTGTTTCAAATATTGGGTCTTGACCAGAATTGGGAGCTCAAGAAGTAAGCTTACTTTACTTGTAGGAAATAAGGAAAAGCAATTTTCCTGCACATATGATTAGTAACTGTATGTTTTAAACCTGATATACTAGCATTGAAAGACTTTTTGGTGTATGAAGGCAGCATAGAGTTCCTACTGTTATTTTTAACACTTATTAGTGCCAATGTTCTAGACACTGTACTGAACACTGAATCAGACATAATTCTCTATTCACTTGGCTCACAGGCAAAATGAGAAGAACACGATATACAAAGAGACAGTGTGATGGGGGAAGGGATAGGCCTGATAATGAAAGTGGCATATGTAGGAAGTAGAAATAAGTAATCTCATGACATTATTTAGAGGTAATTGCTATGTGGGACAAAAACTGCGCACTCATAAGTCATTGATAAACATCTCAAAAATAGTGTGTAACTATAGAATTTTTCCCTTAACTCTGGTTGGCTGTGATTCAGGATCATTAGCAGCACTCTTGAAAAATGAATACTTCTGCCCCCCATCCTGAAACCCTGAGATTTGACCTGGCCATCTGTATTTACAGAATGTACCCATGGTGAATCTGCTGTGCAGCTCCGATTGGTAACCACTGACATAGAAGGTTATATGTGTTTTTAATAGATTCTCTATTTGTGCCTGATTATTTTATGTGGCATTCTTAAGGGGAGAGGAATAAATTATTTAGGCTATCTCACAAATATGTTTTCTCACTGAGGTGTACAATTCTGGTGTACAATTCTGTATTACATCATATATAAATCCCATTGTGTGTTCACCACCCAGAGTCAGTTCTCCTTCCATCATCATATATTTGATCTCCCTTACCCTCATCTCCCACACCCCACCCCCCTTACCCTCTGGTAACCACTAAACTATTGTCTGTGTCTATGAGTTTTGTTTCTCATTTGTTTGTCTTGTTCTTTTGTTGTTTTTGGTTTATATACCACATATCAGTGAAATCATATGGTTCTCTGCTTTTTCTGTCTGACTTATTTCGCTTAGCATTATACTCTTAAGATCCATCCATGTTGTCACAAATGCTCCTATATCATCTTTTCTTACCGCCGAACAGTATTCCCTTGTGTATATATACCACAACCTCTTGATCCATTCATCTATCGAAGGACATTTTGGTTGTTTCCATGTCTTGGCCACCGTAAACAAAGCTGCAATGAACATTGGAGCACACGTATCTTTATGTATAAATGTTTTAAGACTTTTTGGGTAGATACCCAGGAGAGGGATTACTGGGTCATATGGTAATTCTATTTGTAATTTTTTGAGGAACCTCCACACTGCCTTCCATAATGGCTGCACGAGTCTGCATTCCCACCAACAGTGTATGAGGGTTCCTTTTTCTCCACAGCCTCTCCAACACTTGTTACTATTTGTCTTGTTGATGATAGCCATTCTGACTGGGGTGAGGTGATATCTCATTGTGGTTTTTATTTGCATTTCTCTGATGATTAGTGATGTTGAGCATTTTTTCATATGTCTATTTGCCATTTGTATGTCCTCTTTGGAGAAATGTCTCTCCAGGTCCTCTGCCCATTTTTCAATTGGGTTGTTTGTTTTTTTGTTGTTGAGTTGCATGAGTTCCTTGTATATTTTGGATATTAGCCCCTTATCAGAGGCAGTGTTTGCAAAAATCTTCTCCCATTCAGTAGGTTGCCTCTTTAGTTTGCTGATGAGTTTGACTAAGAAGCTAAAAACGTGTTGGAGAGGCTGTGGAGAAAAAGGAACCCTCATACACTGTTGGTGGGAATGCAGACTCATGCAGCCATTATGGAAGGCAGTTTGATGGTTTCTTTGCTGTGCAGAAGCTTTTAAGTTTCATATAGTCCCATTCATTTATTTTAGCTTTTACTTCCCTTGCCTTTGGAGTCAAGTTCATAAAATGCTCTTTGAACCCAAGGTCCATAAGTTTACTACCTATGTTTTCTTCTATGCAGTTTATTGTGTCAGGTCTTATGCTTAAGTCTTTGATCCATTTTGAATTAATTTTGGTACATGGTGACAGATAACAGTCCAGTTTCATTCTTTTGCATGTGGCTATCCAATTCTCCCAGCACCATTTATTGAAGAGGCTGTCTTTCCTCCTTTGTATGTTTTTAGCTTCTTTGTCAAAAATTATCTGTCCATATTTATGTGGTTTTATTTCTGGGTTCTCAATTCTATTCCATTGGCCTATGTGTCTGTTTTTCTGCCAATACCATGCTGTTTCAATTATTGTAGCCTTGTAGTACAAGCTAAAGTCAGGGAGTGTGATACCTCCAGCATTGTTCTTCTTTTCTTAAGATTGCTTTGGCTATTCAGGGTCTTTTTTGGTTCCAAACAAATCTGATGATTTTTTTGGTTCTATTTCTTTAAAATATGCCTTTGGGATTTTGATGGGGATTGCATTGAATCTGTATATTGCTTTGGGTAATATGGCCATTTTAACTATGTTGATTCTTCCAATCCCTGAGCACGGAATGTCTTTCCATTTCTTTGGGTCTTCTTCAATTTCTTTTAAAAATGTCATAGTTTTCAGCATATAGGTTTTTCACATCCTTGGTTAAGTTTATTCCTAGGTATTTTATTCTTTTTGCTGCAATTGCAAAAGGAATTGTTTTTTGTATTTCTTTTTCTGAGATTTCATTGTTAGTATATAGGAAGGCAATGGACTTTTGTACATTGATTTCGTAGCCGGCAAGTTTACTGTATTTGTTGATTGTTTCTAATAGCTTTTGGGTGGAGTCTTTAGGGTTTTCTATATATAGCATCATGTCATCTGCAAAGAGTGACAATTTAACTTCTGCATTCCCAATTTGGATGCCTTTTGTTTCTTTCTCTAGCCTCACTGCTCTGGTGAGGACTTCTAACATTATGTTGAAAAGCAGAGGTGATAGGTGACAGCCCTGTCGTGTTCCTGAACATAGAGCAAAGGGCTTTAGTTTTTCACCGTTAATTATGAGATTAGCTGAGGGTTTGTCATATATGGCCTTTATTATTTTAAGGTATTTTCCTTTTATACCTATTTTATTAAGTGTTTTAATGATAAATGGATGTTGTGTCTTGTCAAATGCTTTTTCTGCATCAATTGATATAATCATATGGTTTTTGTCCTTTATTTTGTTTATGTGATGTATCACATTGATGTATTTGCCTATGTTGAACAATTTGTGCCCCTGGGATGAACCCCACTTGGTCGTGATAAATAATCTTTTTAATGCATTTTTGCATTCAATTTGCTAGAATTTTGTTTAGGATTTTTGCATCTGTATTCATCAGAGATATTGGTCTGTAGTTTTCTTTTTTTGTGTTGTCCTTACCAGGTTTTGGTATCATGGTAACGTTGGTCTCATAAAATGAGTTAGGGAGTACTGTCTCTTCTTCAATTTTTTGCAAGTGTTTGAGCAGGATTGGTATTAGATCCTCTTTCAAGGTTTGGTAGAATTCACTAGTGAAGCAATCTGGTCCAGGACTTTTGCTTTGGAGAACGTTTTGGATGACTGATTCAATTTTGTAACTGGTGATCGGTCTGCTTAGATTTTCCAGTTCTTCATGGTTCAGCCTAGGAAGGCTATATGTTTCTAAGAACTTGTCCATTTCTTCTAGGTTATTGAATTTGGTGGCATATAGTCCTTTATAGTATTCTTGGATGATCATTTGTATTTCTGTGGTGTCTTTGATAACTTCCCCTTTTTCATTTCTGATTTTGTTAATTAGTGTCTTCTCTCTTTTTATCTTAGTGAGTCTAGCCAAGGGTCTCTCAATTTTGTTAATCTTTTCAAAGAACCAGCTCTTTGTCACATTAAATTTTTCGATTGTCTTTTTGTTCTCTATTTCATTTAGTTCGGCTCTGATTTTTGTTATTTCCTTTCTTCTGCTGACCTTGGGTTTCATTTGTTCTTCTTTTTCTAGTTCTTTAAGGTGTAACATGAGGTTACATATTTGGGATTTTTCTTGTTTCTTGAGATAGGCCTGCGATGATATAAATTTCCTTCTTAAAACTGCTTTCGCTGCATCCCAAAAATTTTGGTAGGATGTAGTTTCATTGTCATTTGTTTCTATGTATCTTTTGATCTCTCCTCTAATTTCTTCTTTGACCTAGTTGTTCTTTAAAAGTATGTTGTTTAATCTCCATGTATTTGTGTTTTTTCCTGCTTTCTTTTTTCAGTTGATGTGTCATTTAGGGCTGCTATTTCATTATTTATTTTCTGTTTGGATGATCTATCCATAGCTGTCAATGATGTATTTAAGGCCCCTAGTATAATTGTGTTTTGGTCAATTTCTTCCTTTAGTTCTGTTAGTAGTTGCTTGGTATATTTTGGTGCTCCCTGATTGGGGGCATAAATATTGATGACTGTTATGTCTTCTTGTTGTATAGTCCCCTTTACCATTATGAATTGTCCATCTTTGTCCCTTGTTACTTTTTTCACCCTGAAGTCTGTTTCATCTGATATCAGTATGGCTACACCTGGTTTTCTCTGGATACCATTTGCTTGGAGTATCAATTTCCACCCTTTCACTTTGAGTCTATGCTTGTCCTATAGCTGAGCTGTGTCTCTTGGAGACAGTATATGGTTTGGTGTAGTTTTTTGATCCAATCTGCTGCTCTGTGCCTTTTTATTGTTGAGTTCAGTCTATTTACATTTAGGGTAATTATTGATATGTGAGGATTTCCTGTCATTCTATCTTTAGTTTTCTGGTAAGGCTGTGTCTCCATTGTTTCTTTGCTTCTTTGTTGATGTCTATTATTTCTGTGTGGTGGTATTCTATGATGTTTCCCTCTGTTTCTTCTTTTATTACAGTATATATTTCAGCTCTGGATTTTTTTTTGAGTGGTTACCCTTAAGTTTATGTAAAAGAAAGTTTGATATTTAGAGTATTCCATTTTCTTCAGCACGCGTACTTTCTCCATTCCTGTATTCCGGTTCAGGCCTTTACTCTCCCCCTTTTTATATTTTGGTTGCCACAAATTGTCCCTGTTGATGGTGGTTGAATAGCCTCCTTTAGTATTTCTTGTAGTGCAGGTCATGTATTAGAAAATTCCCTCAGCTTCTGTATGTCTGGAAAGGTCTTTATTCCTCTTAGATATCTAAAGGATACCTTTGCTGGATATATTATTCTTGGCTCATAATTTCTCTCTCTCAATAGTTTGAATATTTGGTTCCACTCCCTCCTGGCTTGTAGAGTTTCTGCTGAAAAATCTGATGATAATCTAATGGGCTTTCCTTTGTAGGTTACCGTCTTCTTTTCCCTGGCTGCCTTGAGGATTCTTTCTTTGTCGTTGATTTTAGACAGCTTCAATACAATGTGCCTTGGAGAAGGCCTGTTGGGATTGAGGTAATTAGGTGTTCTATTTGCTTCTTGGATTCGAGGATCCAGTTCTGTCCACAAGTTTGGGAAGTTCTCATCAACAATTTGTTTGAATATGTTCTCTGTTCCTTTCTCTCTTTCTTCTCCTTCTGGTATGCCCATTATTCTTATATTGCTCTTTCTGATGGAGTCAGAAAGTTCTTGTAGAGTTCTTTCATTTCTTTTAAGTCTCAAGTCTCTTTCTTCTTCCATCTGTGTCATTTCCAGGTTTCTATCTATAATGTCACTGATTCTTTCCTCCATCTGCTCAACTCTACTACCTAAGCTGGCTATTTCATTCTTAATTTCTTCTATTGAGTTCTTAATCTCCAGAAATTCTATTTGGTTCTTTTTTAAAAATTTCAATCTCTTTTGTAAAATGCTCATGTTGTTCTTTGATGGTGTTTCTGAGTTCATTAAACTGCCTTTCTGTGTTTTCTTGCATCTCGTTGAGTTTTTTCAGAACTGCAATCTTGAATTCTCTGTCATTTAAGTCACATAATTCCATATCTTTAAGTTCCTTTTCTGGAGACTTTTCACTTTCTTTCTGAGCTGTCTTGTTGCCTTGGTCATTCATGGCAATTACTGATTTATTATTTCTCTTCCTAGACATCTACAGGAGTGGCTTCTGCAACAGGTTGATAGGAAGAGGTCTTTCTTTTGTTTTCCAGTACTTGTTGGTAAAATATTTTATTTTATCTCTGACTGCAACCTTTTTTTCTCTCTCACATGGTAGTGCTATGTTTTCTCTGCACGATTCCAGCTTCTCACACAATGGGGGGATTCCCTGAGAGATGGACTTCTCCTCTTAATAGTTTGCCTGGATCACAGGGTGCAGTGTCCATGTGGGTATGCAGAGAGCTTTTGAAATTCCAAAGCTCTTCCTGCACTAGATTCAGAGCCCGTATGTTTCAGCAGTTCTGTTTACTCCTGCAGGGATCTGCCCAGATAGGTGGGGCCAGGGGCGGGATGAGTTGCGATAGGTGGCCCAGAGCAATGGCGGTGACCACCACCATAGCCGGTCCTGTTTCCACAGCTCCCCCCGCCCCCCCTCCCGCCCGCTCTTTGCCAGAACTAGTTGGGCTGTGAATCTGTGTCTGTGGTCCACAATTCTCAGAATAGCAAATATTCTGTTCTTTTGATCTGACACTGCTACTGTTCTGTTTTTATCACAGGGTAGGTGGGCGCGGGGCGAGCTTTGGGAGGGTTGGTAGGGGGCGGCTATTCTCAGTGCCTAAGGTTTCCATTCTCTGCTTGGCAGTGAGGGCTTAAACCACCGTTTTCAACCTTCTTCCCTCAGTCTTTTCTCCGAGGTCTCTGCCGTGAGCGTTGGGTTCAGCCATGTTAAACGCTGACCCTTCAGCCCTATGTGCCATAAGTGGAGCCCTAGCAGTCCGAGTTCTTCCCTCTCCCGCAGCTGCGATAGTTCCGGGAAGCAGCGAGCTCGGAGCACTGAGCTAGGTCTGCGTCCTGTGCCTGCTCGGCTCCGTCTCCGCACTTCTCCCTTCCCTGCTCCCCGGCTCACGTGATTCGCCCACCTTTAGGTGAATTCAGTAGTGGGCCTCTTTGTCTTGCCTGTCTGCTGTGTAGGGAGTCCTTTGTGGAATTATAGTTGTTCAATTAGTTGTACATTCCAGGGGAGATTTACAGATGCTCACCTCATGCCACCATTTTGATGACATCTCACAATACACTTTTAATAAGCTACATGAAAAGAAATAAGTTTACAAAAATGTGTGAGAAGCATCATGCTAGGGAGATCCTACTCCTAAATCTCAAATAAATATTATGAGGCAAAGACTTGCATATTTCAGTTTTTAAGATGCTTAACCCACAGTAATAGGAATCTTCATTCATCTTGCTCTTTACAGTTCTGGTGGCAAGGTATGTTTCTTTAGGAAATCCTTCCTTGAATTGCTGAAATCAGAAGGTACAAAACATACCGTCTAAAAATATGGTGGTGGTATGTAGGAGCACAAGTTAAAAATGAACTTGTCTCTACATTGAACAATCTAAGTAACAGTGATAATTTTGTAGTTAAAAACCACCTGGGATTTTATTGCCATCACTGCCTTTTGCTGTAGGAGAAAAAGGGTGGTAAAAGTAGTTCATGTCCTAAAACAGTTAAAACCAATTGCTGAAGATCTCTCCTAACTGAGATTTTTGACCATAGGCAAGAAAGACTTGTCAGAATCATTACACACAGGTTTTTAGCACTGAAGTTCTCTTATCATATAAACCAAATTGAGGTTTCAGTCCTTGACTAGCAATAAAGTTAATCTGCACTTTTGTATCAAATTAATGTCATATATCATGACACCTTGACACACCATTAATTGCAATTTGTAATGTTCTCAGGCTGATTTTTAAAAGCGACTGTCTAGTAATGACACTCAAAATCCCTGGATACTAGCTTGTTGATATTATTGACTATGGATCTTTTCTTGCTTTTGATTCTTATTAATTAGTGATGTAATTACTTCTATTACTGAGATAGCGGTTGAATAAAAAGAAAACACATGGACTGTAAAATTTTATAGATTTCTCTTTCCTATGGTTCTTCCAGTAAAGTGTTAATAACCTGCAAATTCCTTCCTTGAACAGCAGGGACCATACACATGCTCGATATTTTGTGTGTCTCCAGTGTATAGCACACAGAGCAATCAGTTATTGCCTGTTGACCTTAAAAGACACTTTCTATATAATTTCACCTTTCTATTTATCTAGAATGCTAAAAAGCTCCATATTAGAAGTAGTATTCCATACCTAGTTTTCTCTTCCCTACATATCTAACTATGGTGTGTTCAATTGTTATTGAATTTCATAGAAGAAATGCACTTTTTCTTCTCATTTTTAAGCCGACTTAAGGTCAGGGCTTATTCAGGTAAACTGCAGCTTTCCTGGTCTAGCATTATATCTGGTGGGTTTGATAAGAGGTCCTTGGGAAAGCACTTTTGGTTGCATAGAAACAGAAGGCAATCATTTCTTATTTTCATGGTTAAAAACTTTTACAAGTTTGTAGTAGCACTATAAAAAAATGAATGCCTGCTGTCAGCTATTCTAGTATTCCTAGCTAATGTTAAGGAATAATTAAAACATCTTCTTTGCGATGAGCATGTGCATTATATCATTATTCAAATGTTAAAGAGTCACAAAAGCAGTAATTTGGATCTGTTATCTTATTATCCACAGGACAGCTTTCTCCCCTACACCCATATTTTCAAAGAAGTGAAAATGTAATCCATTTGCTAGCAGTTTCTGTGTTGGTATTATCTACTGAAGAATGAGAGTAAATTGAGAGAAATTTATTGATTTAAGATAAGGCATGTAGAGTGGGGTTTGATTTTGTTTTTTCAGTCTAGTTCAGACCAAAATGTCCATCCATTAAAACCTGCTACTTCCTATAGGCCAAATTCAAATCGGATAACCACTTAGAACAAAACATAACATTTAGGTAAGTGACCTCAGTTGGAGTAAAGTTTTCCTAGCTTCTTAGTGGACTCCAGAGAAATTGAAACTGTGTAAGTGACTGCTTGGAATAAGGGCAAAATTGGTGACTAGGAATCACTGCCATCTGCTAGTGCCTGCTAGTGCCTGGCGGGGGATGCCGATTATAGGGCTGCATTTGGAGCAAGCTTCAATGGAGTGACTCACCTCCTCTCCTGGACAGAAATAAAGGATTGAGAAGGGATACTTCATAATGAAATATATGAAAATATTGATGAAAATTAGAATAGGACTCTTTCTGATGTCATCAACAGTGTCTGAAAAAACATGAATGCTAACAAGGAAGGCTGGGTGGAGGAGGGAGAAATTGTCTACAAACCTGCAAAGATGATTGCTTCCTGGAGATTAGGAGTCATAGTTCTAATCCTGGTTTTGGCCGACGAATTGCTTGAGGATAAGACATTTAAACCATCCAGAGTTTAATTTCTCCAACTGTGAGTTGCGAAAACCCTAGCTTAATTAGATGAGTACAAATGGAGGAAATACATAACTCCAATTAGAAAGTTTAGGGTGGTAAATGCCTATCAGGTAAACTTGCTTTCTCTCTGAAGACAACAAAATTTACTGGGCACTTACTTTGAGTCCCATTTGGGACACATTCATAATTTTATAAGTACTGTGTGAGCCTTTATGATGAAGGCTGGATCTCATACATATTTGATTCTTATCACAGTGGTTAGCTTACCAGCAGTACTCAATAAATATTTGAACTGAATTGATTCTGCATAAATTATCTTATACAAACGAAGGGGGGAAAATCCCTTTTTCTAATAGTGGGTGAAGGAGATGACAGGTAGTAATTATGCAAGGAAAGTCAAGGTTGAATCCTTACTAAAAGCAAGTTTTTTCTTTATCCCTCATAATATGAATGAATTTCACTTCATTTTATATGTTTATCAGAAGAAATGTATTCCTAGACTTTGTCAGCAGATGGATTAGAACATTGAAATAACTAGGAAGTTGTTCACTTTCAAGTTGTTCAATGACTAGGGTATTGCTCATTGTGGGTTACAATGTCTGACAATTAAGTTCGCAAACTTGTTACAACGATGTTGCTAAATTTTTTGATATCAGAGGGATTATTCATTATGAATTTGTACCAACTGGACAAACAGTTAACCAAGTTTACTATTTGGAAGTGCTGAAAAGGCTGCATGGAAAAGCTAGACAAAAATGATCTTAACTTCTTGCCAACGATTCATGGCTTTTGCATCACAACAATGCATCAGCTCACCTGGTACTGTCTGTGAGGGAGTTTTTAACCAGTAAACAACTGTATCGGAACACCCTCGCTACTCACCTGATCTGGCCCCCAATGACTTCTTTCTTTACCCGAAGAACAAAGGAAAGACATTTTGATGACATTTAGGACATCAAGGGTAATGATGACAGCTCTGATGGCCATTGCAGAAAAAGAGTTCCAAAATTGTTTTGAAGGGTGGACAAGGTGCTGGCATTGGTGCATAACTTCCCAAGGGAGTACTTTGAAGGTGACCGTACTGATATTCAGCAATGAGGTATGTTTGTGATGAGTTCGTGAACTTCATTGTCAGAACTTAATTATATAGTGATAAGGTATATAATAGCTAACAAAATCACCCAGAAGGAAATTAGATAAATTTTCAATTCTGTTGAATGGCAATCCAAGTCTGTTTCCTAATGAACTGATTGATAGCTCCTCTGTGAAATTTAAGCAAGAATTGAAATAAATAAGTCCTGATTCCTTCTACTGAATCATAGCACTTCTTTTTTCTCTCCTTTTGCAGCTGGGCTACCAAAGAGGTTAAGTGATAATATGCACTTAGCTGCTACAGGCTCAATATGTGCCATAGGCTGGAAATTTACTTAATGTCAAATTAGAGTATCATAGTGCATAGTCAATGGTACGTACTTTGTTCTCAAAGTGGGTCCCTGGGCCTACAGCATCAGCGTCACCTGGGCATTTGTTAGAATGAAAATCTTAGACTCTAGACGAGGGGTGTCCAAACTTTTTTCAATGTTTTTCACCAAGGACCATATGCGGTAAAATACACAAACAGACAGGCCACTCACTCGAGGTGAAGTACGTATTGCCTCACCTGGTTTATTTAAGTAAACTAAATATATTTTTGGAATTTGCTGCAGGCCAATAAAAAATGGATTGCGGGCTGCAGTTGGCCCATGGGCCGCAGTTTGGACACCCCTGCTCTAGACCTTTTGAATCAAATTGTTTTAACAAGTTCTTCAGGTGATTCTGATATCTACTAATGTTTTGAAATCCCTGATTTATGGTATTTAATTCTCCAGTTAACTACTAAGGGTTATTCTTCTTGGGACCACTTTTATTTTGGAAATAAAAGATGACATTTCATATTAATCTATTATATATGCATAGCTAAACTTTAACAAACCAAAATCAAATTTCTTGTATTCCTAACAACTCTAGGTCATTAGGAATATTAGACTATTAGCTAATGCAACCTATCATTTTAGGTGGACAACTTCAATTCACACCAATAACTGTTGCCTGAACCTTACTCCATATAAAACACTGTATTTGGGAGGCTGTGGGGGAAACACACATGAGTAAGACTAGTTCTTTCCTTTGGGGGGTCTCACAACCTAGTGGGGGTATTTAAATACATAAATATATGAAATAAATATACAGCAAATCATGAGCTCCCCAGAGAAGAAATCCGGGGGTGGGGTGGGGTGGGGAGATAAGGATTGAACCTTAAATAGAAACCCCTGGTGTTGTGGATGGCTACTATGTCTACAAGAGCTTTAGCAGACCAACGCCTCAGCTCTGTGGCTAGACATGCCAAAGCAAGTTCCCTTTGTGTGACTTTATTTTCATGCTTTTAAAATGGTTTGAGGTGGGGCTTCAACTGTGATTTGAAAAGGCCCTTTGCCAACTTCGAGGGGTTGGGAGTTGGGAGAAGCCAAACTGGGGCAACTCTGTGCCTTCTGCTTCAAGCAGAATAGCATCTTGTTTCTCTGTTTATATAGCAGGTCCCGGTGAAAGTTTTTGTTTGAAAAAAGTTTTCATAGATGAAGCAAAAAATAATCTCTGAACTTGATGATCTCAGGTTTGTTCCAGCTCTGTGATTCTATAGTCTATTTCTTCATGAACTTTCTGGGAAGATTCATTAGTAGGAATAAATACTTTTGAATTATTTGCAGGAAGTTGTTATGGAACTACAAGGTAAAAATGATAAATATTTCTGTTAAACACCGCTTCTATTTATCACTCAACAAGAGATAGAAAAATAGTGAATTCCTGAATTTTCCTTAAGAGGCATAGAATTACCTCTTCTACTTTCCTGATTTAAGAACACAGGACAATTTTTCTATGGCAGAATTGAAATATAGTCTTTTGGAGTTGGATCAAAATTTCAAAATAGATCAGAATCTTAACTGAAAGAAGAAAAATCTCTTATTGTTCAAGTTTTCATTATTATTGACCCTTAAACTAAATTCCACTCTTTAGTTAGTCTTCTATTTATAAATATATAGTGGCCGAAATGTTTTCTCCTTAATCTACTACCATATCTTTTGCTAGCTTAAAAACGTTACAAGGATGAAAAATTTTTTTCCAAACAGAAACCAAGAGAATAGTAGTCAAATAAATGACCAATGGTAAACCTATAACCAGTTTGGACTGGAAAACTATTTCATTTTATTTTCATAGCAATTTACCAACTTAGCCTTAATTAAAAGCCCTTCCCATGATCACTGTGGCTTCTTTTAACAAAGAATTTTAATAGTTTTATTATAAGCTGAGTGTAATAGGCTCAGCTATCACAATTATGTACAACGACAACTGAGAATACTTCAGAAAAACATGCTGACTGAGCTTCAATCAGAGTCCTTCTGAAGTGAACCTCATAGAGATTTAAAGTAGTGGGTGACCTGCTGAATAAAATGGCAATTCACTGCACCATAGATGAAAAACTGAGTCAGCCAGCTATGACCTAAGGAGGTAATCATGACAATTAAAAAGGGACAAAGCTGAAAAGAAAAAAATGGAACAAAGATTGAAATTGCTAATTGCAGCTAAAAATGGCATGGTAGAACCATATCCAAAACACAAGATGTGATTGATCTGTTCCTGGGAACTCTCTTGTAATTTTGGAGAGTTTCAAAATCAACTAAGCCTTCGATTTTTGAAAATAATGATCACAAGGGGGGAAGAAACGATAAAACAAGGACAATAGCATATCAGCCCAGAACAGGTTATTTCTGAAATATCAGTTACATTTAGATGCAAAGTTTGCAAGTTCTCTCTGTTGAGAGAATGTCATTTCTGAAGACATTTTGCTGCCTTTATGAAAAGAATAGTGAGTTCTGACAAGTCTTAGACCTTAGATGAGAAGAAAAGTCAATGAAAACAGAAAATTCCCTACTCTTTACTATAGCAAGGTATCCAACAGCCTGTAAAAACGAATGCTACGTTAAAAGATATCACCCTTGCTCAGATGAGTATTAAACCTCCCCCTCCCCGAGATATCCATAAACTTATAGCTAAACATCTGAGAGCTTGATTTGCTCTCTGTGCTCTCCACCACAGAATATGTTCAACTTGCTGAAACCTTGTCTGGTGCTAAATAGCCCAAGGACCGTGATGCTGCTTGAGAGACACCTACGGTCACAGTAGCATCAGCCAAATCTGTTTGTATGCCCGTGCTTTCCCAGAGAACAAGAGCATATGGAAGGTTTGGGCTCCTTGCCATCTGTCAAGAGTGGGCAGGACTGTGCACGTGATCCCAGTTGGCACTGATGCTCGGGAGATAACGATTTCCACAGTGAAGGGTCTGCTGGCTTCAGATAAGAACAGTTTTCAGGTGGGGACTATAAGAAGCCACACAACAGAAACAAGTTTGTTCCACTCCTCTCAGATCTAAACAAGGCTCTCATGGGTTAACCTACATGACTTTGAGGGTAGAAAATCCTTACTCACTACTTAGTTTGTACTGAGCTTGAACATTCATCGCATCCTATAAAAATATCATTATTATTATAAATAATATTTACAGAACTGCTGCCCAGTAACTTTTCCCTTTAGCTACTAAGAACTTGCACAGTATAATATCCTCATCAATGAAGGTATCCCTCTCTTCTATTTCTACTTGTGTTCCTAACCAGTAAGGTATGAAAATGGCAGTGGAAATAATTTTTCTTAGGAAAAACAAATTTCTGACTTTTCTATCATTCCCCCGTTTATCAACCTTGAAAATCTTGCCCTTTCTTCTAACTTGGACCAACATCTATAAATGACCAAATGAGACAATGCAAAATATACAGTTAACATGACCACCTTATGTAAGGAGGTGATAATGGATGGCCGTACAAGGTTACCATGCTGGTTCCTGTTTGAATCTTGTCCAAACTAATCACCAGGTACTTTGAAACTCGGGAGTTAGTCCTTGAAAGTCGTTATTTATTGAGCAGGATATGCTGAAGGACTAAACTTCTGTTTCAGATGCCCTATTTAAGTTCTCTATATATTCAAACTAATCAAATCCTATTAAGAATTCTATAGTGTAGGTACTATTAATTTCTCCCTTTTACACATGAGGAAAGCATAGCACAAAGAAATAAAGCAACTGACTTTAAGTAATACAGGTGGTAATTAGTGGGGGCCAGGATGCCAGTAAAGGAAGGCTGGCACTGGAGTCTGTGCTTGTAACCATTTGGCTTTACTGCCTCCCACATAATCTAGGAGTCGATGCTTGTGGCAGGGGATGGAGAACTGGCTGGTCACTGTAATAGGGAGTGTGGGTGGAGGAAAGGGTAGGAAGGGTAGCAAGGAATAGCACAGAAGGTACATCGGGATGTTCCCTATTTCACACGAGTAGATTTCCCAGGAAGTCACTATGACATGCATTAGAGAAGGCAGAGGTTTGCATTAGGGTTGAAGGACCTGTAGACAAGGGCCAGTAGCATCCTGCCCTTGCACCAATGGACAAGAACAGGAAGGCACTTGAAGGTCAGTCTAAGAGTGATGGCTGCAGTCCAAGAAGCCATTATCTCTATTTCTCAGTCAGTGTTGTCTTTAAGTCCTCATTTCTGGAAGAGTCACTGAAAATATGATATAGTTTACATCAGATTATAGAGTAACAAGCTACACTAGTGTTCATAAATGTGGAAGTTTGTCAAGTTATTAGACATAAAACTGGTCAATATGAAGTGTCTGCCCCATTCAGCTGTCATTTGCTGCTAAACAAATTGCAGCACAAATAAGAGGGGACTTTGGCATTGAAAACTGTTGAGCATATTTTGGGTGGTTCTTAATGCAGCAATGTGTATGCAAAGATGTGTGTTAAATACTCTGCTGGAGCAACAATAATCATACTAAACTTGCTTATATTGTGAAAATTGTATATATGAGAAAGTCAGTACCTTGGGGAAAAGTAAAAATGTCAGATAAAAATATCAGCATGAGCGAATAACACGTTTTCTCTCACAGACTGAGGCTATGGAATGATGGTGGTAAGGATTGTAGGAAGGAGGTAAAGTAAACCTGGTTCAAGGAGCTTGCTTTCCCCACTCCCCTCCTTAAACAGTATTGAAAAGAAAGGAAACAACTTGACAGGTTTCCTCATGTCTGACAATAAGCTAGAGGATTTGGTAGAAAAGAAAGTGTTAGGATATTAACATTCTGAAGAATGAAGATGCTGCTTGCACATTTGCATTCCTTTGGTCTTTCACAATCATTTCTATTCAAGCTGAGCTGTGAAACACACCATACCTGTTATTACCTGGCTCTGGACTAGCTGCGTGCTTCCTTGTTGTTGCTTTACTATTGTGTCTGTTGCTATGAAAACGAAGCACTCCAGACTAAGATTTGAGACATAGAAGCTGAGTATAATAGAAATCAACACAGAATAACTCTAGTTTTGAACAAATATATACCAAATAAGTCATTTCACCTCTCTGAGCCTCAGATTCTTTGAAATAATGATGCTTTGTTAGATATTTTCCAGGTTCTCTTTAGCCTCCAACAGTTAGGTGGGAAGAGACTAACAACCAACTACCAACCAACAAAACACAGGCATTAAGGAGGGATATGTGATGAAACACTATTCAGGGGACTATCAGAAATTTCAATACAGGAACTAGAGGTGCACCCTCATAAGGCCATTAAAAAGTCCCTGGAGCCTTTCTCCACAAGATTTCTCTGCTGAAAAAGTGACTTGTACCGGTGTTACAGGTTGCTCCAGGGACAAGCATTCTCAGCAGAGACTACATTTCCTGGGGGGACAAGGGAAGTAAGAGAAGTGGAAGGAGGGGAACTAGGAGGTTGTCTATTGCAATAGAGGTATTAGTAGTGGGTCCTCGAACTGGGGCGGCTGGTGGTGGAAGACTGGAAAGGAAGGGTCAGATGGCAGAAATACTGTCAAGGTGAGTTGAGGGAGGCAAAGATCAGGAAAGAAGTTGCAAGTACTAGCAATGGATATTGGGAACCTGCGCACTGTAGAGAGAATCAACCAGTACATGCACTGTACAAGGTTCTCAAGTGTTCTCAAGATATGCAAAGGGATGGACTAAAATAGATTGGGTAATTTGTGACATGACAAGCCTAATGAGAGTTTTGCCAAAGTAGCATACGTGGCATATCAGAGATTCCTGAACACAGACAAAATTGAACAGCAAGAAAGATTGGTGAAGGCCTTGACCTTTCTGTGAACTCAGTTTGTAGGCAACCTAAGTAATTTTAATCTCCCCACTAGGCACTTGGGAAAGACCTGAAATTCACACATCTAACATCCTTAGCTTTGGCAAAGCTCTGGCAAATCTGTATCCCTTCCTTGGCAGTTAAGGAAACTTGATACCATAAACTGATGTTATCAAGTTTTTATGTGCAAGGTAATTAACTACAGAATCGCAAGACATCAGGGGCAGATCATAGAGATTTCTGGTGTGTTTAAGTGGGGGGAAGAAGCTGGAAATTAGGTTGAGGCTAGATTGCAAATTACTTTAAATTTTGAATTTACTAGATTGATAAAGGGGAGCTACTGATCATTTTTGCACAAGGAGGTACCATAGTCAGAGTATTACTTCAGCAGGCTAATATGGCAGCAGTGGAAAAATGGATCCATCAAAATAGGATTCTTGAGTCACTATCAAGTAGGAACCTATGGAAATGTGTTAGATATAAGGTGATGTGATTGTAATATGTTATGATATGCTAGGCACTGTGCTAAATAAAGTGCTTAATCTATTTCACTTAATCCTTACAGCAAGACTACAATGTTATCACTTGCATATTAGGCAAGAGTATATAGAGGTTCAGAATATTTAGGGTACCTGCCTAAGGCCACACAGCTAGTAAGTGACAAAGCCAGCTCTGAACAAAAACATATCTGACTTCAAACCTGTGCTCTTAACAAGTAAACTAAGAAAATGATATTGAAAAGGAAAAGCTAGTGCCAGAAGCACTGTGAAATAGAGGCCACAGAGTTAGATAAAGCTGCCTGGGAGGTGAGAGTCATCTCCCAGATGGGTTTTCCGCAGATGTTAGAGGCCCGAGAAAAGATATCTTCCTTTTTACATCAATCACCTTGACTATAAGAAAGAATTAAAAATGCTTTGAGGCAGAACTAGTAGGATGGAATAGATCTGCCATGTGAGTTGCTCTCACCATTTCTCTGATGCATTATAAGCTGGGCTAAGATTAAGTTCACTAAAATTGTAGTGGATCGCGGTTAATTTTTCTGCCTTCCCTCTGCTGCCACCTGGCACGTGCAGTTTATGCCCCATTTCTTTTCCAGAGTATTGTTATTGCTGCCTATTGCCACATATCTCACCCTTTAATTTCCCCCTATGGCTATGATGTAAATATGTTTTGTGTTGTGTTGTATTCTATTGGGCTGTAAGTTAGAGTACTGCTTTCTCTCCCATCTCATTCCACCCCACCCAAGGATATGAGTACATGTCAAGGTATCCATGAAGCAGTGTCTATTGATGTAAAAGGTCTTGTTGACCAGATAGCAATCAATAGTCACATCTTGTTTTAAGGAAGGAAGAGAACATCTGCCAATTGCTTCTTATTTTTAATAGTTGCACTAAATATTGAATGCTCCATTCTGATCCACACAGCAATTTTATGTCCATTTTGCATGTTCCTCTGGCAGACGTGAAACTCTCAGTGATGATAACTGTTAGAAACAATGATTAATTTTTGCCTTTTCAACAACAGTCCTAACCATCCAAATTTCAACTTGTATGTTCATAAAACTATAGTTCTGTTACAATTATAGTCACTACATGGCAAAAGGAATTATTTAATTCCCCAGCATACTGATGTAACTTGGGATAATTCTGTAGCTCAACAAAAGTAGAAAGCATGTGCCAGGGAAACATTCTTTTATGGGCCACAAATGTAAAGAAAGAAAATTAAACTAGCAACCCTAATACCTGGTTTCTTGTTCTAGCTTTGACATTTCCTTTCTGGGTAATACCGGGCAAGATAATTCAGTATTCTGGGTTAGCTTCCCTAGTTATAAAATGGGAAGATTACTTCAAAGTGTTGTAAGAATTTGAGAAAAAAAATAAATGGATGTTTGTGTGTGTGTGTGTGTGTACATGCGCAAACATTTATTCTCTGTGCAGAGTGGTACAATGACCACAGGCGAAACTTAAATAGTGTCTGTAATTCCTACTTTGATATAAAAGCATGACATGGTGGAAACAACATGGAGTTTAGAGTCAGAAGATAGAAGTTTGAGGTGCCGCTCTAACAATTTCTATATGTATGAATTTGAGAATGTTATTAAATGGTGACTTTCTTGAAAAAAAAGGCAAGGAGTTGTTAGATGGAGAGGACTGCAGAAAGAATCAAATAAATATTAGTCAATCCACACTGTAAACTGTAAAGTAATATGTAAATGCCAGAATAAATAGGAGAACTCATGTAAGCATTTCTAAAGAGTCATAAGAGAATATAGCACATAAGCATATAGTGTTAGTCAATTAAGTAGATAGAGTCAACTAACTTCTTACCTAGTCTCTGAGCCCTGCTATGGAAATAGCAGGTTCCATTTCTCTGCTCAACATCAAAGCAGTTCACCTGCAATCAGTAATTGCAGGATAATAAAATCCACTTTGGATTTGATGAGTATAGGTGCTTGTGGGGTCATAGGAGGAGGTATCCAACATACAGCTGGATATGAGGTTCTGGAATTCAGAAGACTGGTCAGTTGAGAGATCTAGATTTGGAAATAGATATCTCATTTTGTTTGTTTGTTTGTTTGCTTGTTTTGCCTGCCTTTTGGTTACACTCTATGATGATATCTAAAATCTGTTCTTGAGCTGCAAACTACATCATCCCTGAGTAAAATGGCCCACTAACATTATATTACATAAGCCCATTTTTGTTGCATTTCTATTTAATAACAGATTCATGAGATTTAAAAAAAGAATTTTAAGATTGCAAAGAACATGCCATCTGCAAATGTGGAAATTTTATTTTGCACTACCTCTACCATCATCCCTAATAGTAGTGTGTCTATGTTATGTTCCCACTTACCTCTAACTTAGACATGAAAGGTGGCCATGAAAGTGACCACAGTCATTTTCAGGCCCAGTCTTAGGATGCTCTGGGCCCTCCTGTTATAACTCTGGCTTACCGTGAAATGGTCATAATTGTGAATCTTAACCTGCTCTTTCAAGGCAGAAGTATATGGTAAAAGCAATATTATGAAAATAACCCCCTTTGGCATAAGAAATTTAGCCAGAAAAATCACACAGGCCAATTTAGAGACCTTCATACTCCAGGACACTAGGACTTAGTAGACCTAAGTAAAATACACTTTGCTTTCAAAGCTATAGGTACAAAAAAGAGAAAACACAATAAATCTCAAATTGTTATCATTCACTAATTAGATTCAGGGGGTGAGGAAACCAAGTAGCTTTCGAATACTGTATTTTGACTATCTTTTTGTTTGTTTAAAAAAAAATTTTAATTACTATATTTCTGTACAATTATCTTTTAATTTTGTAATCATATATAATATACATTATATAGGATTCATATATAATCATATATTATATAGGATTCATTATTACTATTTTTAATTTTTCAGTTATAGTTGCCATACAATATTATATTAGTTTTAGGTATACAACATAGTGATTAGACATTTATACATTTATGAAGTGATCCCCCCAATAAGTCTAGTACCCATCTGACACCATACAATAAAGTTATTACAATATTATTAATTATATTTCCTCTGCTGTACTTTACATTCCTGTGACTATTTTTGTAACTGCCAATTTGTACTTCTTAATCCCTAAACCTTTCCACATCCCACCAACCATCATCCAGTCTGGTGACTACAAATTTGATTTCTATATCTATGAGTTTTGACTATCTTCAGGCTAAAGACCAAAAAAGCAAAACCAAAACAAAACAAAAAAACAAACAAAAACAAAAACTAAAAAAAAATCCCATCTAAAAGAATACTGAGTTTCAGTAAGTAGGTTTTATTTTTCTACAGAGATATGGGACAACAATTTCAGAAAGATACTCTGTGTATTTGAGGATTGATCACATAAGTAAGCATATTATGGCTAAAGAAGAGACTGTTTCTCACCGTCAGAGAAGGAAACGCAAGAGGCAACACTGTGGTGCTGGATTAAGACAGGAAGTAACAGTGTAAGTGAGGGTTTCTCAACCTCAGCACTACTGACATTTTGGGTCAGACAATTCTTTGTTATGGGGGACTGTCCTGTGCTTTGTAGTTATTGAGCAGTATCTCTGGCTTCTACTCATTAGATTTGAGTAGAACCTCCTCCCCCTCAGTTCTGACAACCAAAATGTTTCCAGACATTGTCAAATGTCCTTTGGGGGTAAAATCAGCCCAGTGATGAACAGCTGCTCTAAGTTGATAGTATTTAATAGATTTAGATAGATAGAGATGTGTGCATACGTGTATATGTGTGCACACACATGTATTTCCTAGTTCTGTTGAGAGGACTTGAAAGCAATGACAACATAGTAGCGATGAACCCATCTAGCACCCAGGTCTTGGGTTCTAACTACCATTCTTGATGAAAAAAGGGACCAGGGTTCCTTGGAGACATGGCTTCTCTATCATACCCAGGCGTGGGGCTGAGAAAATACAAGATGATCCTGGAACATCTTGTTATGCCAGAAAGTAAGGAAAAGCTCATAAAATGATGGACATATTAAATGATGGACATAGGAGCTTGCTTAAAGGTGCTCCCTGTACCAAATCTGGGGCTACAGATTTAAAAAATTTGGCAGCAAAAATAATTGCATAAAATAATACACAGTCCATACAAAATAAACATGAGAGAAAGCTCTTTCTTATAGTAGAATATGAACTAATGAATGTAGAAGTTAGGATGATTGCATCATTAGAAGATCACATAGGCTGGTAATAGTAGCTTCAGGTAAAAATAACCAATGGATGCCAAAACTAGTGGGCAAAAGTTGATGAGTAACAGTATATTTATATCTTAAAAATTTTGGAAATCCACTGACTTGATTGAGGAGCATATGATTGAATTCTTGTATAAATGCTTTTATTGAAAAATTAAAAGAAGTCTAAATTATGGTACATTCTAGATTCAAATGAGCATGTATAATTATACTTATCAGCATCAATGCCTGGCAAAATAAATGTTTTTTTAAAATTAATGAATGCTCCATATCTCCATTAAAATATGATATATGGTTGTTGATTAATATAAGAACCATAAATTTGCCATTTTGGCAGATGAGGAAAGAAGCCAGTTTCTCAGCCTAAATAAATTTTCATCACATCAGCAGAAAAGTTTCAGGCTTTCACCTATGCATATGATTTAGAGTTTTGATGCTGAAAAAACTACTTCTACTCATGGGATAAGGAAGGCAAATTTGAATTATTTCTTTATACTTACAGTCTTTTTAATATGAAGTCCACTATATTTAAGTGATGGGGGTACCAGCATGTGAATTGTTATTAAGGAATGCAAATTGTAAAATGTATATTAAATATTGCATCATTAAGCAATATGAATACGGCTTTAAAATGTAATGTTAGAATCATTTATATTTTTCTTGACTTGTACATCAGTAAAAAAGGTTCCCCCCTATTATAATAGTTTTGCAAAGCTGAGATGATTTGACTTGCAAACCAGTTATGTAAAGCAGAAGACTGAGATTTACCTGCTTAGGGATTTTCCCCTTTCCCATAGTCTTCCCCACTGTCGGCAGTTTCCCTACACTACACAGTTTAGCAGGTTACATTCCTCCATGTGAACTTTTCAGGCCTCCCTTCTCAGCCCCTCCCCTATCCAAATCACTGTTTCTTTTCTTCACGGCATGTGTCCACACTGTCCTCTGTATTTGTATCCAGCACAGCATCTCCTGCTGAAGGTATTTGTTGAGCTAATCTGACTATTAAGGACACCTTTGTAGTTTTTCACTTTTAGGGAGCTACATATTAGGTTTTTGGAACAAGACCATTTGAGAATCCCTTTAGCAGTTAAGCATTTAGCACTTAAGCATTTCTCCTTGGAGGAGCATTTTAATATAGAGATGCATTTCTCACATTAGTGATCATGTTGAAATTCATTATGCTTCTTAAAAATATTTTGAAGGAGGCAGGAAAAGGGGTGGGATTAAGTGCTCTAATTGATTGGCTATTTTCAGCAAAAATGAAGAGAGAAGAAAAAAGAGATACTACTACTACTGCTAATAACTTAGTAACGGTAAGAACAGTTGGCTTGTGTAGAGACTACTGCGCATGGTTCCAGGTAGTTCAGGTACATTAGCTCAGTTAACTTTGACAACAATATTGTAGGGTAGTTACAATTAATCCCACACTTTCTGATGGAGAAATTGAGCTAAAGAGAGGTTAAGTAACTAGTGCAAAGTAAAAAAGGTGGTAAGTTATGGAGCCTAGGCTAAATGCAGACTTTTGAGTCTGGAGTATGGGCCCTCACCCACTCTGCTGAACTTATGCCTTTCAGTTGGTTTTCATACACAATTTTCTTTCCTTGCCCTTTTGGATGATTGTCACTTTAGATGGAAAAATTTTAAGAGTAAAGTAAGGTTGCTTACCTAATCTAATAACACTAAGCTAAGACCTTGAAGTCTGAGGTTATCAAAGTGTAGCATATTATCCCCAGGGACTTGCCAATGAATTTGAAATGAGTACATCCACAGAGCAAATACTGCAGTCCTGACCATTCCAGCAATGACTTTGGGTCACTGTATCTGTGGCAGAAGAGAGGAGCCCCCATGGGGCCCAGGTGTGTGGTCCACTGAAGCTGAATCTATATTGTGGTTTTCTGTTAAGTGCAAACACTAATGATAATGTTGGGAAGTGCTCTCACAAGCTCTTTTCATCCAATTATAATGTTTGGAGATGCTGAGAGACACTGGTGTGTGTCACTTGAAGGCCATCTTTCAGGACTGCCGAGTTTCTGGATGCATGCTGAGAAAGCCCTCCATAGATTTTTCCCTCAGGGAAGATGAATCCACATATACAGTTTCTATCCCTATGATATGTGTATTTTAGCAGAAGAAACAGTAATATGATCAAATTTATTTCTCTCTGCTGAACTTTAAATCGTATGCTATGGATTTTTGTTGTTTATCCACAGCAAAGCTGCCTTTTGTATTTATCAATTTTTTTTTGCAAATGGCAGGTATTCAGCTGTTGGTAAAGAAAGTTTAGGGAAGGGCTGAGGTGTGAAGTTGCTTTAAAACTACAAAAATAAATAAATAAATAAATAAAAAATAGAGAGCCCAAGGTAATAGGGTACAGAGAAGTGCAGAAAGGACATGAATCATGAGGCTTTTTGAGTTGGAATACTTTCCACAGGCTGAGTAGTAACAAGATCTCTGCTCAGAGAGGTGGGAAGGGGTTTTAGAATAATAACACTGAATGGGGGCAATGTTATCTGAATTCGGCTAAAACACTGGGATCTTTGGAAACTCATAAGTATAATGGAAGGATAGCTGACGTGTCTTGAACTGAAAAAACTCACATCCATCAAGGATCAAGTATGTGAGGTTGAGGAATATAGACCATGACAAACCAAATCAAGGGAGAGGAGAAAATCAGGCTCTATGACTTTAGTCCTGCTGGCCTCAGGCTCTTATCCAACAGCTGGGAACAATTTCCATAGAGCAAATCTTATCCAGAAGCTCTGAGTCAAGTGCAGAGTCCCCAGCACAGTTTACAAAGCCCCCTGATTCTGACTCCAGTTGACCTCTTCCCCTTTACCTCTTGCCCCATCTCCAGGCTCCTTCCTCACCTAATGCTGCAGCATCCAAGTTGAACTAATTTGGTTCCTTGCTGTACCATAGCTCTCTTACTGAATTCTCTGCATGTGCTGTTTCTTCTGCTAGCAATACTGCTCTTTCCCTTTTCCTTAGCATCCATTCCTGACTTAAACTCGTAATCATCCATTCCTTCCCGTCTCTGGCCTTCCCTTCTCTGGCCCTTGAAGTCTTGGTTAGTGACCTTCCTACATCTATCTTCCAGTGCATCAACTTACTATGATGCAATGACCCGCTTTTGTATCTACACTCACTACCCTAATAAAACTAATAAAGATCTTGATACTAGTACGAATACTGATAATATTGTAAAACAAGTACTAAGCCAATAGTTAACAGCTAACATGTGTACTTTTATTTTTAGCACCAGCACAGAGTCTGATGTATATAAGAACTCTATAAATATTAGCAGGATAAAAGAAAAATCCCAATTCAAACATGAATTTAAGTCTGTGGTTATATTCTTAAGTCTTAAAAGTCAAAATTTTTTCTTGTTTTTGTTAATACAGAAGCAATGCATATGCACTACAGAATTAAACGGAGGATGATGTCATATTTGAACTGGAGACATGAGATGAGCCTCTTGAAATCTCCCCTGGAATTTACAACAAATTGAACAATTATAATTCCACAAAGGACTCCCTGCAAAGAAGACAGGCAAGACTAAGAAGCACGCAACTGAAATCATCTAAAGGTGGGCAAATTGGGCAGGGGGGGGCAGGAAGGAGGGAAGGGGGAAGGCTGGAGATGCCTGCCATGCAGGTGTAGGAGCAGACTGGAGCTTGGAGCTCCGAGCTCCCTGCATTCTGGAACTTCCACAGTTGTGGGAGAGGGAAGCACTCGGACTGCTAGTGCTCCCCTTATGGCCCACAGTCCCGCCTGAGGGATCAACATATAACGAGGCTGAACCCAATGCTCACAGCAGAGATTTTGGAGCAAAGACTGAGAGAAGAAGGATGAGAATGGCCCTTTAAGCCTTCACTGCTAAGCAGAGGACAGAAGGCATAGACATGGAGCCTAGCCAACCCCTCCCACCCTCCAAGAGCTCGCCCCACCCCACCTACCCAGTGCTAGAAGCTGAATGGTAGCAGTGTCAGATAAAAATAACAGAATGTTTGCTGTTCTGAGAACTGCGGCCCACAGCCACAGACTCGCAGCCCAGCCAGTTCTGGCAAAGGGGAGGGAGCTTTCAGTACAGGATTGGCTGTGCTGGTGGTTGCTCCCATTGCTCTGGGCCACCACTCACAGCCCACCCTGCCCCACCCCACCTGTCTGGGCAGATCCCTGTAGAGGTAAATAGAACCACTGAAACACATATGTCCTGAATCTGGTGCAGGAAGAGCTTCAGAACTTCAGAAGCTTTTCACATCCCCCAATGGAGATGGTGCCCTCAGACCCATGCAACCTGTTCACAGAGGAGAAGTCCACCTACCAGGGAATCCCACTGTGTGAGAAGCTGGAACAGTGCAGAGAAAATATAACATTACAGCGTGAGAGAAAATAAAATGCTGCAGTCGGGAAGAGAATAAAGCATTCTACCAACACCTACTGGAAAGAAAAGGAAAGACATCTTCCTACAAACCTATTACAGAACAAACTCCTGTAGATGCCTAGGAAGAGAAATAATAATTCACTGGTTGCATGAATAACCCAGGTAACAAGGCAGCTCAGAAAGAAAATGAAAATTCTCCAGAAAATGAACTTAAAGACATGAAAATATGTGACTTAAATGACAGAGAATTCAAGATTGTGGTTCTGAAAAAACTCAACGAGATGCAAGAAAACACAGAAAGGCAGTTTAATGAACTCAGAAACACAATCAAAGAAAAAAATGAACATTTTACCAAAGAGATAGAAATTTTAAAAAAGAACCAAATAGAATTTCTAGAGATTAAGTACTCAATAAAAGAAATGAAGAATGAAATAGCCAGCTTAGGTGGCAGAGTTGACCAGATGGAGGAAAGAATCAATGACATCTTTAGAAATCTGGAAATGACACAGATGGAAGAAGAAAGAGACTTAGAAGAAATGAAAGAACTCTACAAGAACTTTCTGACTCCATCAGAAAAAGCAATATAAGAACAATGGGCATACCAAAGGAGAAGAAAGAGAGAAGGAAACATAGAGTCTATTCAAACAAATAGTCAATGAGAACTTCCCAAACTTGTGGAAAGAACTGGATCCTCGAATCCAAGAAGCAAATAGAACACCTAATTACCTCAATCCCAACAGGCCTTCTCCAAGGCACATTGTATTGAAGCTGTCAAAAATTAACAACAAAGAAAGAATCCTCAAGGCAGCCAGGGAAAAGAAGACTGTAACCTATGAAGAAAAGCCCATTAGATTATCGTCAGATTTTTCAGCAGAAACTCTACAAGTCAGGAGGGAGTGGACTCAAATATTCAAACTTTGGAAGGAGAGAAATTATGAGCCAAGAATAATATATCCAGCAAAGATATCCTTTAGATATGAAGTAGGAATAAAGACCTTTCCAGACATACAGAAGCTGAGGGAATTTTCTAACACATGACCTGCAGTACAAGAAATACTGAAGGAGGCTATTTGACCAGCATAAATAGGGAAAATTTGTGACAAAAAAAAAAAAAAAAAAAAAGCCAAAAATAAAACAAAAGAAAACAGAACAGGGGGAGAGTAAAGGAGTGAACTGGAAAAAGGGAATGGAGAAAGTAAGCAAGCTGAAGAAAATGGAATACTTTAAATATGACTTTCTTTTACATAAACTTAATGGTAACCACTCAAAAAAAAAAAAAAGTCCAGAACTGAAATGTGTAACATAATAAAAGAAGAAACACAGGAAAAAAACAAGAATACAACCACACTGAAATAATAGACAATAACAAAGAGGCAAAGAAACAATGGAGACACAGTCCTACCAGAAAACCAAAGATAGAATGATAGGAAATCCTCATATATCAATAATTACCCTAAATGTAAATGGACTGAACTCATGAATAAAAAGGCACAGAGTATCAGATTGGATAAAAAGCTAAACCCAACCATATGCTGCCTCCAAGAGACACATTTCAGCTACAAGTACAAATATAGACTTAAAGTGAAAGGGTGGAAATTGACACTCCAAGCAAGAGGTATCCAGAGAAAAGCAGGTGTCATACTGATATCAAATGAAACAGACTTAAGGATAAAAAATGTACCAAGAGACAAAGATGAACATTTCATAATGATAAAGGGGACTGTACAACAAGAAGACATAACGGTCATTAATATTTATGCCCCCAATCAGGAAGCACTGAAACATACCAAGCAACTACTAACAGAACTGAAGGGAGAAATTGACCAAAACACAACTATAGTAGGGGACCCAAATACATCATTGACAACTATGGATAGATCACCCAAACAGAAAATATAATAATGAAATAGCAGCCCAAATGGCACACTAGATGAAATGGACATAACTGACATTTATAGAGCACTTTATTCTAAAACATCAGACTATACATTTTTTTTCTAGTGTACATAGAACATTCTCAAGGATAGACCATATATTGGGACATAAAACTAACCTCAGAAAATTTAAGAAGACTGAAATCATACCAAGCATATTCTCTGATCATAAGGCTTTGAAATTGGATATCAACTGCAAAAGAAAGCAGGAAAACCCACAAATACATGGAAATTAAACAACACACTTTTAAAGAACAACTGAGTCAAAGAAGAAATTAGAGGAGAAATCAAAAGATACATAGAAACAAATGACAATGAAAATACATCCTACCAAAATTTTTGGGATGCAGCGAAAGCAGTTTTAAGAGGGAAATTTATATCATTACAGGCCTATCTCAAGAAGCAAGAAAAATCCCCCCAAAATAACCTCAGACAATAGTTTAGAGGTTACCAGAGGGTAAAGGGGGGTGGGTGGTGGGGGGTGGGAGATGAGGGTAAGGGGGATCAAATATATGGTGATGGAAGGAGAACTGAGTCTGGGTGGTGAACACACAATGGGACTTATAGATGATGTAATACAGAATTGTACACCTGAAATCTATGTAATTTTACTAACAATTGTCACCCCAATAAATTAAAAAAAAAACACAAAACCTCATGTTACACCTTAAAGAACAAGGAAAAGAAGAACATATGAAACCCAAGGTCAGCAGAAGAAAGGAAATAATAAAACTCAGAGCAGAACTAAATGAAATAGAGAACAAAAAGACAATAGAAAAAATTAATGTGACAAAGAGCTGGTTCTTTGAAAAGATTAACAAAATTGACAAACCTTTGGCTAGGCTCACTAAGATAAAAAGAGAATACGCTAATAAACAAAATCAGAAATGAAAAAGAGGAAGTTATCACGGATGCCACAGAAATACAAAGGATCATCCAAGAATACTATGAAGGACTATATGCCACCAAATTCAATAACCTAGAAGAAATGGACAAGTTCTTAGAAACATATAACCTTCCTAGGCTGAACCATGAAGAACTGGAAAATCTAAAAAGACTGATCACCAGTAACGGAATTGAATCAGTCATCCAAAACTTTCCCAAAAGCAAAAGTCCGGGACCAGATGGCTTCACTAGTGAATTCTACCAAACCTTCAAAGAGGATCTAATACCAATCCTGCTCAATCTCTTCCAAAAAATTGAAGAAGAGACAGTACTCCCTAACTCATTTTATGAGGCCAATATTACCCTGACACCAAAACCTGGTAAGGACAATACAAAAAAAGAGAACTACAGACCAATATCTCTGATGAATACAGATGCAAAAATCCTGAACAAATTTCTAGCAAATCGAATGCAACAATGTATTAAAAAGATTATTCATCACGACCAAGTGGGGTTCATCCCAGGGGCACAAGGATGGTTCAACATACACAAATCCATCAATGTGATACATCACATAAATAAAATAAAGGACAAAAATATATGATTATATCTATAGAAGCAGAAAAAAGTTTCACAAGATACAACATCCATTTATGATTAAACCACTTAATAAAATAGGTATAGAAGGAAAATATCATACCATATATGACAAACCCTCAGCTAATATAATAAATAGTGAAACACTGAAGTCCTTTGTTCTTTGTTCAGGAACATGACAGGGCTGTTCCCTATCACCTCTGCTTTTCAACATAGTATTGGAAGTCTTAGCCAGAGTAATCAGGTAAGAGAAAGAAATAAAAGGCATCCAAATTGGGAATGAAGAAGTTAAATTGTCACTTTTTGCAGATGACATGGTGCTATATATATAGAAAACCCTAAAGACTCCACCAAAAAGCTATTAGAAACAATAAAGGAACATAGTAAAGTTGCCAACTACAAAATCAACGTACAAAAGTCCATTGCCGAATGGCTGAGTTGGTTAGAGTGTGAGCTCTCAACAACAAGGTTGCTGGTTCAATTCCCACATGGGATGGTGGGCTGCACTGCCTGCAACTAAGACTGAAAATGGTGACTGGACTTGGAGGTGAGCTGCACCCTCCACAAGTAGATCGAAAGAACAATGACTTGGAGCTGATGGGCCCTGGAAAAACACAGTATTCCCCAATAAAATAAAAGAAAAAAGAAAAAAAGTGCATTGCATTCCTATATACTAACAATCAAATATCTGAAAAAGAAATAAAAGAACCAATTCCTTTTGCAATTGCAACAAAAAGAATAAAATACCTAGGAAGAAACTTAAGCAAGAATGTGGAAGACCTATAGACTGAACACTATGAGACATTTTATAGGACATTGTTCCTAAGAAAAAGAACAATGCTGGAGGTATCACACTTCCTGACTTCAGCTTGTACTACAGGGCTACAATAATCAAAACAGTATGGTATTGGCAGGAAAACAGACACACAGACTAATAGAATAGAATCGAGAACCCAGAAATAAACCCAGATAAATATGGACAGATAATTTTTGACAAAGAAGCCAAAAACATACAATGGAGAAAAGACAGCCTCTTTAATAAGCGGTGCTGGGAGAATTGGATAGCCACATGCAAAAGAATGAAACTGGACTGCTATCTGTCACCATGTACCAAAATTAACTCAAAATTGATCAATGACTTAAGCATAAGACCTGACACAATAAACTGCATAGAAGAAAACATAGGTAGTAAACTTATGGACCTTGGGTTCAAAGAGCATTTTAGGAATTTAACTCCAAAGGCAAGGGAAGTAAGAACTAAAATAAATGAATGGGACTATATCAAACTAAAAAGCTTCTGCTCAGCAAAAGAAACCATCGACAAAATAAAGAGGCAACCAACTGAATGGGAGAAGATTTTTGCAAATAACCTCAATAAGGGGATAATATGCAAAATATATAAGGAACTCATGCAACTCAACAACAAAAAAACAAACAATCGAATTTAAAAATGGGCAGAGAACCTGAAGAGACATTTCTCCAAAAAGGACATACACATGGCCAATAGACATATGAAAAAACATCACTAATCATCAGAGAAATGCAAATAAAAACCACAATGAAATATCACCTCATACCAGTTAGAATGGGTATCATCAACGATACAAATTATATCAAGTGTTGGAGAGGCTGTGGAGAAAAAGGAACCCTCATACACTGTTTGTGGGAATGCAGACTGGTGCAGCCATTATGGAAGGCAGTGTTGAGGTTCCTCAAAAATTAAAAAATAGAATTACCATATGGGTATCTACCCAAAAAATCTGAAAATGTTTATCCATAGAGACACATGTGCTCCAAAATTCATTGCAGCTTTATTTATGGTGGCCAAGACATGGAAACAACCAAAGTGTCCTTCGATAGATGATTGTATAAAGAAGTTGTGGTATATATATACAATGGAATACTATTCTGCCATAAGAAAAGATGGAATAGTACCATTTGCGACAACATGGATGGATCTTGAGATTATAATGCTAAGCGAAATAAGTCAGACAGAAAAATAGAGAACCATATGATTTCACTGATATGTGGTATATAAAACTGAAAACAATAAAAGAGCAAGACAAACAAATGAAGAAACAAAAACTCATAGACACAGACAATAGTTTAGACATTACCAGAGGGAAAGGGGGGAAGGGGCTGGTAGATGAGGGTAAACGGGATTTAATACATGGTGATGGAAAGAGAACTGACTCTGGGTGGTGAACGCACTATGGGACAGATAGATAATGTATTACAGAATTGTTACACCTGAAACGTATGTAACTTTATTAACAATTGTCACCCCAATAAACTTTAATTAAAAAAATGCCCTTAAGTAGAACAAAACAATAAAAAAAATTATAATTTCACTATGCATAGATAATAATCGTTATCACACATTATCTTTTTCTACACCTTTTGTAAGTTCATTTTTCCAATAATGGCTATCCTGGTCATCTTTGCATGATAATAGAAAGATGGGCAGCAACATTGTAGGTGGATCTAAATATCTTTACATCGTACAATAATGTTTTTAGTCAAACCTCTATTGTTGAATATTTAGATAATTGCTATTTTTTTGCTTTTATAAACAACAGTGTAAGGACGATTCTACAGATAAGTATTTGTGCATGTTCTATATTTTTCTTAGAATGAATTTCCTACAGTTGGAATTAGTGCATCAAAGTATATATGAATGTTTCTGACATTTGCAATCTTGTGAGATGAACTGGCAGATCACTCTATGGAAAGTTTGTGTCAGGCTGCCCCCTTGACAAGCCTAGGTATTATCTTAAAAAATAAGCAAAAAGCAAACTTTTCCACTTCAATGTGTGGGGAAAAGGTGTTTTATTATTTTAATTTATGCTTATTTGATTTTAAATGAAGATAATATTTTATATGCTTTTGGGCCATGTGAGTCTCATCTTTTGTGAACTGTCTGCCATGAGTACTTCCTTTTCCTAATTTTGTATTGACGTGTAGAAAGCTCTATTTTAATGACAACAATTAATAGCTACCACTTGTCAAGTAGTTACTGTGTGCCTAACATGGTGCTGAACCCACTGCTATGAAATACATGGCATATATTTTCCCAGGTGGTTTGCATTTTAAAATACTCTCCTAATGAAATCATCACTCCTATTTCTTGAGACAGTTTTTGGAGCAGTCTGTTTTAGAATTCTGCATTAGTCCGTTTTTAGCATTTAACATCTTGCGTGGGGACTGAGGCACAGAGCTTGTGTAGGCTACCCCTGAGTTTGCAGCATCGAGCCCATCCTTCTTTAGGAAGGCCCCAGCCAGACACGGTGCACATGTGGTCACTACCAAGGACACTCCAGCCTGTGATGCTTGGTGGTGACCTCAGAATTAGGTCCTGGTACTCTGTAGGCATCCTTCTGTGCCTGTCTTTCCATCGATCTCAAAGGGACAGAAGTACAGCAGTAGGCATGATGAGGTGATAATGATCCCACTTTCTAGTGACACTAAAATGTGGGGTAAGAACAGTCTAGAGAGTTCTTTGATATTTACCCAGGTACCTGTAGGAAACCGCATAGTATTAGGATTGAGGAAAACTTGCAACTACCCTTAAAATATTATGAGACAGATGCTTTTTTTGTGTGGTTCTGGAAACTATCTACCCTGTTGTTACTGTTCTGTAAAAGCTGGTCTAAGATGGTCTCTCTGTTGGCTTCTGAGTGGGGCCTATGTACCATCTCCACGATTTTCTCTACTGCTTGACTCTTTTCTCACCGAAGAAGGCCCTTAAGGACACAGCGTGTCTTCTGGTTGCAGATGCTGGGTCATTCCTGTGAACTGCTGCCTGCCTCTACTTGCTCACTCCAACAAGGCCTGTCTTGGTGGCAAATATGCTGTCACTTACGTTCTCTTCAACTTCTCCCTGACATCTAACTGGTACTTACTGCCTATCCTTTCAGAGAGGTAAGATGCAAGCTTTGGGTTTAGGAGTTGAGGTTAAAATAGAGAAAAGCAGTCTTTCAATTTATTTTGGCTCCAACCCATCAGGCTGATGGTACTCAGGGAAGGAGTACTTCACATAGTCCTGCCCCGTTTACTCAGAGAACCTGGGAAGTAGGAGTTATTTGCTTCCTCTCAGTGCATGTGCCTTCCTCAGGGACTGGAGGTGAGGGGCAGGGCTGGACAATGGCCAGATAGTTTTCAAATCCTGATAATGATTCAATGAATTAGAACCCTTGTTAAAAATCTGGATTCCTGGGCTCTGTTACCCTTTGATTCAATAAAACAAGGTGGGGCCTGGAACTCTGTTTGTAATAATTATTAATTATGTCCAAGGTAATTCTAACAGCCCATCTGGCATTTTGAAAGCAAGGACTTTAGGAAAAATTGGAACATTCACTTGTCCTGCTCAAAACAATCTAACGGTGTATTACTTTCAATGTCCCCCTTTCCACAAATCTGAACAGCAGTTTAGTGTTACTTCTGGACAGAGGAATATTTTTCGAAATGCAAAGTAATTATGGCAATAATAAATCCCAGTTACAGAAGATGGCCTTTTGCAAGTACAGACTATAACTACAGCATCCAGGAAGGCATTTGGGAATTCTCATTTTGCTTCTTCATCATGTTGGCTTTTATTGTGACTCATCTCTTCCAGCAATGGCAAGACAGATTCACTTGCATCCTCCAGCTTGCATGCCCTTGGGAGCACAACCTCTGTCTCTGGGTCTCTGTGCTTTCCCTCCCATCCTGCTGCTCAAATTGCTTCCTAACCTGTACTCCTGTAATGAGGGCTGCTGTGGCAGACAGTAAACACCCACAGGCCCAGTCACAGAAGTAGAAAGGTTGCATCGGAGTGTCTAGAATGTACTTAAACAGCCTAATAAGTCTCCTTTCCAACTCGCCCACATGGTTGAATCTAAATAGATCTGGCATGTCCATTTGGGAAAGGTCATATGAAAGCCATTGGGCAGAGGGATGATGTCACAGCAGCTTAAGGTGGGTAGGTGAGTGAATGGGGACAGCCCAAACCAAAGAATTCATGACATCTCACCTCCCACAGAGTGTGGGGTCAAAAAGTCCTCTTGTGCATTTTTCCCCTCTGGGGAGATCTAGCCAGTAACAACAACAAAAAGTGCCTCATAAGCATCTTCTGAAGCTCAGTGGCAGATAGGAACAATCCCTTCATCCAAGTTCGTGCCTCAGTCTCTAAGATGGAATGCTGTAGAAACACCCTCAGGAAGAGCTCAGGTTTCACTCACCAGTAGACAGCACCTACAGGGATCCCTAGAGGGCTCCGGGGTGTGTGGCTGATGATGAGCTCAAAGTATGGAAGTGATGAGAGCAGTAAGGACAGGGCCACATTTGGAGGAGACTGGTCTCATCTCTGTCACAGATAAAATTGGAATCAAGAGCATTACTGAAACATGAACAGAACCAATAGACAAAAATTATGTTAGAATTGGCTTCTCTTATCCCTAAGCTCTCAATTCATATCCATTTGACCACTAGATGCTAGGCACTAACTGGCCAGAAATATAAAGCACTTAAATCAATTGCTGTACAGGTCATGAGAAAAAAAATAAAATTCAGTGTTGTGAACACGCATATGGGGTGCAGTGAGGAAACCAGGGCAAGCTGACGCTAGCCTGATTTCTATTGGAGGAACATTTGAAAGATAGACTAGTGATGGGAGTAGGGGGGCAGAGGTTTGGGGTTTAGCTTGCTGTCCAAGTGGGCTCCACAACTTACAGATGATGAACATGAAAACATTTGATGGTGGGAATTGGGGTGGGTTCAAGATAGTGGATTGCTGGGTGAAGCAGTGCACTTGGAAATTCACTAATTTATGCAACTAATGTTCTAGGATTCAGGTGTTCTAATTTCAGAGACTGTGCTCTTGCTATTTTAATACTATGCCTCTTATTACTCTGTAGAATACTCATTGAACTTGGAGCTGAGGATAAAATGAGAGGAAAATACAGACGGCCTCTGCTGTCTTGTAGCGTATAGTCTAGTGAGGGAAATGAACATGAGTAAAATCCTCACCACATATATGGCAGCAGGGTCAGAATTTATAGGCATGATTCAGGTGGCAGAAATGGAATGTTCTGTTTTTCCATATCTGAACTCCATTTGTTCTTAAGACCCCATTTCTGCTAAGGAGACTTTTTCATAACCTTTGTGGTAATTTCAGAGTCAGTTTAGAAATCATGTTTGATTGATTCAAAGTTTAAACTCCATAAAAGGGTCCCCATCATTCTCCAGTGTTGTTCCCTCCATCCTTCCTCTCTAGGCTTGCATCTAGGAGCAGAGAAGATGACACAACAGATCAGCTATGAGCAGGGGACTGCTCTTTCTGGCTGTTTAATTTCTGAAAGCCTGGTCCTCCAGTCACTGGCCACTGAATTGAATCACAGTCTGCTCACACTTATGTCCAGTCCTCTCTGGGAGAGAAACTAAAGACATGGTATGAACATTTCCTTTCTCACACCCTTATTGGTTTGGGACCTGATCTGCTGTTCAGACAGAATGGGGGAGGGGGGTAGGCTAAAAGGACAGGGCCTGGTACAATGCTTTCCAGGGGCCACAGTTGTACAGAAAAGCTGGTAGACTCATCAAATTGATAGTCTTTTAAAAAAAGACAGTATGTTCTTGCATACAAAAACAGTCTCCTACAGATACTCAGTCTGAAGACAACAGGCTGTTGAGTCTTGTGTCACTTGGGTCATTAGAAGCAGTCAAATGCGCTCCTAAACATGAAGTTTTGGGTCAGATCTTTGTGTTGTCCCAGGCAGGGAGCAGCTGTGCAGCAAGGACAATTTCTCCACGTAGATCTGCTAGATAAGTGTTACTTTTATTTAGTGACGTTGCTTAGTCACTAAAAATCGAACTGCTTTTTTTAAAAAAAAGTAGCAACAAAGTACAGGCATTTCCATTGCAGTTTCTTTATTCATTTTAATTAGCCACCATACCTGTGACACTGCAAAAGTATATTGCAGTTGTGTGAATTTCTGTGAAGTTTCTGGGCCTGAACAGAATGTCTTCAAGGCTTATTGCTGTAGACAAGCTAGGGAGCTCCCTGGAAAGAGGAGGTCCTTCAGAGGAGACTAACAAAGATGACAATATTCAAACTTACAAAGACAAGAATTATAATTGACTCATTCATTCAACCATTCATTCAAAAAAATGTTTAAGTATCTCGTGTAATCTACTATATGTAGATGGATTGATCTATTTATAAGATAGAATGCTAGATCTTATAGAGAAGGAGGTAGTCTCTGCCTTCAAAAAACTTTGAAACCTACTGGTGACATAAGATTATACATAGACACAGAGTAAGATAACATTTGCAGAATTAAGAATAATACCAGACATGAGTACAAAAGACCCCTCATACTGTCTGCATTATAATTTAGCGCCAAATAGAGAGTATGGGAAAGGGAGACGTCAGATTGATGGAGGTACAGCCAGGAAAGGCAGGGCCTTGAAGAGGGGATAAAATGGGGATAGACAGCAAAGAGCAAATGTGTCTGTGGAGCGGTGAGCAGATCAGCCTGGCTGAAGTGAGGGAGTCTTGTTAAAAGAAGCACGAGGCAGTATAGTGAGGAATCAACAGCACAGTTCTGAATTCAAACCCATGTTCCATTCTTGGGAGCTGTGCATCTTGCCCAAGGGACTTCATCTCTCAGTGCCTCAGATTTTTTAAGTCTTTGAAAAATGGAACAAATAGAGCTACTATAATGATTGTAAGAAAGAATACATGCTTGCCTGGCCTATTGTAGGTCCTCAGTGAACACTATTTCCCTTTTCTCTTTTATGCAGTGCTTTGTAATACAAAATACCTACAGATATATCTCATTTGATTCTCACCACAACCTTGTGCGGTGAATAAAGCAAGTATAAATGTTCTCATTTTATTGGTCCTGTGAGATTTCTACTATACCACCCTCCTTAGGGAAATTTAAAGAAATGCAACAGCTCTCTATTGTTAGCTCAAACAAAAAATTGAGGCTTAGGTAAGTGTTGGGCTTTTAATTCAATAGGTAATAGTATAGCACTGAATATTCTAAAACAAACATTCACGAATAGCAGTATTTTACGAAGGTTAATCTGGCAGTGGTGGGCAAATTAGATTGAGAAGGACTTATTCAAGGGTGCCTCAAAAGGAAACATTTTGGGTATTGCTGCTTATAGGAGTATCAGGTTAAGAAACCCAATAATGTGTTGTTGATGCAATTTGACACCATTTCCTCATCACCAATAAGACAGGTGCAGTGGTCCATCTGCTGCTCCTGCCTACCTCTTCTTTGCAAAGTGATGATAACGGTAATGCAAATGACATAATAGCTTCCAGGTCTGAGAACCAACAGTGTATCAGAAGTGTGTAAATATGGTAAAACATTGTAGGAGACGACTGTTGTGATCAGAGCAGTTGGATAACTTGTGTAGGGTCACACTAGCGCTAGAATGCAAAATTGAACCCAGCTCTCATTCCAAAATCCAAGCCTTTTCCACTCTGCCTTTCTCCCAGGGTTTGGGAGATTGTCTTTCACCAAGGAAAATAAAGTATTTTATTCATAGAAACCCTGCATAGTTAAACTCTCGATGTTGGCTTCAGTAACTATTTCCAGTAAGAGACAACCACTCCATAATACATAGAGGCCTCCATCGAGTCATCCTCTAGAAGTCAAGCCATCATCTGACAGAGTCCCACCTGTTATGGGGGTACAGCCTGAACCCCTCAGAGATGCACTAGGTGCCTCTTACCACTCTCCCTTTTCACATCTACTCTCCACACAGACTTTGGACTATGTTTAAGCCGTGATCTCATTCTGATATGAATTTGCTGAATGCCTTCGGTTCTCTGTGCCTTCCCCACACTCAAGGCCTTCATATGCCCCTGTGCCCCGCTCAGCTCCACTCCTGTTCTCTTTCTTGTTCTACAGTTGTCTTCTCAGTGACAGGTCAATTCTAGTTTTTTCCACAGATCATACCATTTCTGGCTGATGTTGAGCCTTTTCCTTTCCTACCTACCCCTTTGTTGTTTTCACTTACCCAATTCTTCCTCATGGGTCCAGCATTTGCAAAGGAAGAGTTTGCTCATTGTTCCAGGATAGAGGCTCCCTCCTCCAAGGGCCTCCATAATTTTCCAACACTGTATTAAATCATCTGGGTACATTTCTGTCTCTCTATTAAACTGTGAATGCCTTGAGAAAAGGCTCTGTTGTCTGTCTGATCTCGCTTGCAGAATTTCTGGCCTAGGGTAGGAGTTTAAATATGATGTTTAAATGAATAAATGAGTGAGTGAATGAATGAATGAATGAAATGCTCTTGAATAGCATATTCTAGAAAGTTTCCAGCATTCTAATATCTACAAAACTATTCACAATTTGGAGGCATATGTGGGATAATATGGTAATTGTCAGCTTATCCAAGAACAAAGAACCAGGAATGATGACCCACCACTGAGAAGTTCTAATCTGCATGCTGAAAGCCAATGCAACTGGGTGGAGAGAGATACACTCATTTTGTGTGGGTGTTTGAAGTCAGTCAGCTCTGACACAAACTACCTGCATCAGCTCTTATTAAAAACTAGTTTGCAGAGAACTCATGGAAGGAGCACATGGAAAGCTTATGATGCAGAAAGAGAGTGAGCTCTGGAGAGGCCAGCTTCTGAAATAATGTCTGTAGGAAGAGAAACAAATGCTCTAGACTGCATTACTTTACATATGCTTTTAAGTTACTATCATGTATTTATTGCAATTCCTGCTTACACAATAGAACAACTTGCACATCTAGAATTTAGCCACCTAACACTTTCACCTTGCTGAGATACAGAGCTAAATCAGGAGTAACAAAAATGGGTATATCACAAAACCCACACACTTTATTCCCTCTACTCATAGGAGGTCCTTTAAGATATGCAGAGCAAATTAACGTTTATGTCAGACACACTTCTAGAAAGAGATAGGCATGTATTATAGTGGTTAGGGATGAGGGCCTTGGAGACTGTATCCATTCTAATCTGCTTTGACACTGATTAAGTTCATGGTGACTCAGCTAGTCACCATGAACGAGCTATCTATACCCTCTGTGCCTCAGTTTCCTTAACTGTACAGTGGAAATAACAATAAACCATAACTGATTGGGTTGTTGTGAGTATGAAAGCACTCAGCAGGCATTAGCTATAATTATAAAGTGTGGTTATCTAGTTTTTAAGCTTGCACTGGATAGACACAGCAAGATGGTGCTACTAAGGAAGATGTGTTGAGAGCTGAGGCAACGGAGGGCTTGGCAGGAATGCAGGCATCAGAACGCGAGCGTATGTGTAAAAACATCAATAGTTTGGGGCTACTGGTCCAATAAATTGAAAAAATAAAAAAATTCCCTATCCTTTTGGATCTTTCCATCAGACCAGGGAGCTGAACATTTAACAAATGAACATATAATATCAGATATGATAGGTGGTTGGAGGGAAATTAAAGTAGGGCATCGGGAGAAAAAGTGGTGAGGATGTCAGAGAAAGCCTCTTTGATGAGGGGCTTGGGACGAGACCTAAATGATGGGAGTGATCCATATGAAAATCTGGGGAAGAACATTCCAGGCAGATTAACAGCAGGTGCCAGGTGGGAGCCTTGGTATGCTTGGTGTGTCAGACATTAAGAATGAAAGTTCTGCGAGGCAGGGCTCTGTTATTCTCACTGCTATACCCTAGGAACCCAGGAGAATGTTAGGCAGATAGTATGTACTCAATTAATGTTTTGGGTGAATTAATTAATGCCAGGAGGTCAGTGTAGCTAGAGCATTGGAAGCAAGAAGTGTGGTAGAAGAGGTCAGCAAGACAGCAGGGCCCAGATCACAGGAGGTCTTACGGGCCATAGTGAGCACTTAGGTGTTACTCTAAGAATGATGGAAGGCTGCTGGGGGCTTGCAGCAAAGGAATGCCATGATCTGACTCACATTTTATAAGCATGATGCTGGCTGCTGGTGAGAATACACTGTAAGAAACAAGAGTAGAAACAGAAACCAAGTAGCAGGATATCCAGGCTGGAGGTGATGGGGCTTGAACTGCGATGGTGAAGTTAAAGGTGGTAAGTGGCCAAGTTTTGGGTATATACTATGTTCATTACTGCATAACTTGAGGGAGTGTGATACTGGGGGGAACTAGGATAGGTAAAATGTGGCAGATGTATATTATTGAAAATTGTGCATCAATGAACTAGATACCTATATGAACAGAGACAGGAGTAAACATTAAATGTGGAATGAAGTATACATTTCAGAAAGAGAAATGTAAATTTAAAAATAACTATTAAACCTCATGTATCATACACACACACACACACACACACACACACACACACACACACATATTCAAGGACAAACATCAAGGTCTTTTGAGTTGATGCTTATTGGAGCAGGAAAGGAAAGAGGGATTGAGTAAAAAATGGAATAAAAAAATAAAACAAAAAAGAGGCTGTGCCAGAACTGGTGGTTGTAGTGTACCACGAATAAGAAACATGTCTAACACTTGGCTCAATTTGTGTTTAAATCAAGACAGTCAATGGTCTTGGCTCCTGAGGCTCAAACACAAAGAAATAACACCCTCAACCTCCAGGCACTAATGAACAGTCTTTCTATAAAGCCTTATAACTTATAAAATCTTATTACCTTTGTGGTATATGTGGTAGTCCCTAGTGTCCAAGATGGTCCCCAGCCATCCCTGCCTCCTGACATTCATGCCTTTGTTTAGTCCTCTCTCACATGAAATAGGGCTGACCTGTGAACCAATGGGATATTACAGAAATTCCTCTGCAGTACATGACTTCCAGGCTAGGTCATCACTGACACTTTGGCTTGTACCTTGCTCTCTCAAATCACTTGCTCTGGGGGAAGCCAGCTGCCATGTTGTAAGGACACAACAGCTCTATGGGGAGAGGTCCACATGTCCAGGGACTGAGGCCTCTGGCAAACACCCAGAATGAAGTTGCCAGCCATGTGAGTGAACTGTCTGGGAATCAAATCCTCCAGCCCTTGTGAAGTTTATGGATGACTTATGCTCCTGCCAACATCTTAAGTGCAACCTCATGAGAGACTCTGAGCCAGAGCATGCAAATAAACCACTTCCAGAATCCCTGACCCATAGACAATGTATGGATAATAAATGGTCATTATGTTTTAAGTTGCTAAGATTTGGGGTAATTTGTTATGTAACCGTAGATTAAATGGACCCTATTTAAGTCAATACTTAGTGGAACTCTTTTCCTCAGGACTGCCTTACAAAGAGTTGCTAACGAGTACAGCATTATCTGGGTTGGCATTGATTGCTTCTCATCATCTCCTCCTCCCTACCTGTTGGTTAAAGGTGCTAAAACCAATAACTTAAGTCAAAATAAGTAACCACCTGGTCAGGTAAAATCAAGTCCTGTAAAATTGGTCCTTGTAAATTAAGTAAGTGTTGGCACAGTAGTCAAGCTTAGCACAATTTTAAATAGCCAAATTAGTCCTCATGTAATAAAATGGTTTTCATTAACGCTCCCTGTAGTTTAGTACCCAGACTTCAGAAGAATTATCATCTTGCTTTGAAATCTCTTCTGTTTGTTCCCTTTAATGAGCTTTCTTTTAAAGACAGACTCACATAGTGCATATAATAAAAAGATGAGTTTAAGTGAGTGAAATACTTTTTCATTTCCTGACTTTTAGTAAAGACTTAAAAGAGAGAGAAGAGAGAATGGTGTATGAAAGATTCTTTTAGTCTATTAAGGAACTTGGCCAGCCAAATAAACACCTTAGTCCATCACCATGGAGAAAGACATAGGCTATGAAGCAGGAATAGCATTTTTTCCCTTTGTTGAAAAGGATGTCTGATAGTTTGCCATGATATTTTAAATGCACAGTAAAGACAAAACTGTAATGATTAAATTCTAGAAAATCAAAAAACTAGGATGTGAATGGAACTTATAACCTGGGACAACAATGTTCACCTTTGACTGAATAAAGAATTGGCCAATGATCTATGTTTGGCCAATGATTTGCACTTGTTGGAGAGAGCATGGTGTAGGACACCAGGCTCAAAATGGAAATGGAACCCACAGATACAAGGAAAGAGATGTGCCCTGGCTTCTGCAGTGAGCTCAGGCCCCAGGGATGTGTGACTCCTCCATGGGGCCAGGTTAGTGGCTTAAACTGAGATGCTGGCAAGAGCCTTGTGGACAGGAGCCAAGGCTGAACAGAGCTGGGAGGAGTCTTAACAACAGGATGATAAATAGAACAGGCCAAAGGAAATTAGGTTGAGATAGAAGGTTGATTCCCAGAACCTGGAGACAGGGAATTCCAGAAAGCGCAAAGGGAAAGCTGTAAGACCTTGGAAGACTGGAAGACCTTGAGATTGAGAGAGAGAGAGAGAAAGAGAAACACTTTCTTTTTCCAAGAGAGTAGTCACCAGAGGTCACCTCATCATATTAACAATAACAAAAAGTAGTATTTGTTGAGAGCCTTCACTGTGTGCCAGCACTGTGCCCACAATTCCCATTGCACTCCCGACTGCCCTAGGAGTGTTGTGATTTTTCCAATTTATGAATGAGGAAACTGAGGCCCAAAGAGACTAAATCACTTGCCTGAGGCCTCAGAACTCAAGTGCTTGTCTCTGAAGGCAGGCATCTGACTGAGAGCCTGAGTTCTCCATCTCTACATTATCTGACCTCTTTGGGAGGAGAAAGCTACAGTATATAATAAGTAATTCAGGTCCTGAAGACAGAAGAGATTATCTGGGAAAATCATATTTAGCCTTGGAAGTGAATTCGGAAGGATGAACAAATCCATTAGATAGAATTTGTGACAACCAAATTTGCCTTAGGAAAGGACTGCAATATATTAGTCTCTTATCCATTCCAAGCAGGATGGAGGGAATACAACATGATGGGGTGCAGTTGCCCCTTCACGGTGAGCCAAGCCAATCTGTAGCTAGTTAAGACCAAAAACCTTTATCTGTTCTGGGCTTTTCTTTTTTCCTTGAGGGCAGAAATTCATTTTGAACAATATCTAACACATAGTAGATCATTAATATTTCTTGAATTAAAATAATTTATTTTCAAAATTCTTATGAAAAATTCTCTGTTTTGCCCAAACTATGAAGAAAATGATTTTTTCTACACATAAGATACCCTCTCAGGATTGGCTATGGGAGTAGTGATTTGGATAGAATTTGGGAGATGAGGTATCTGGTAGGGTGGATTCAGCCTACGAATGAGAATCAGGACCAATAACATTTTCAGTCTTTTTCTACCTAAGGCATCTCTTGATGCAGCTATTAAAAATAAATAAGAAGTGGTTTCATTTTCAGCTTTCTTTACCAGTCACTTTCAAAGAAAATCAGTTATCATTTCCTTTTGTGCTCTCCATTCAGTTTTCTATTTGACATCTCTTTTCTGGTTATTCAGTTTTTGGGGATCAGTCTCTGTCTTAATTTCACTGAGTCCTAACATCTTTCATTTCTGAATCTGCTCGCCTCATTTTCTAAGGAACAAAATGATTAAATTGAGAAACATATATTTTAGAGAATGAAGAGAAAAAGAAAAAAACAAACTTTACTTGACTGTTTGGAAGTTTGGCTTCCTAGATTGCCAGGCTTTGCTGACTTAAGTATGAAACACTATTTTGATTTTGGAATCATCAAAGAGCTTATTCATGTCAAGGTTTTGAAGTGCTAAACTACAAAGATGGAGGATTATCTACTGTAATAGAGATTATTTTTTTCTGTTGCAAGGAACAGAACATGGCTGCCAGGAAATAGTCTGGGCCTAATGTATGATTACGACCCTAGTGAATTTGCAGATCAACCAAGCTGATCAGCCATTGAAAACGGGAGATAACTGAGAGACTGCAAACCATACCTAAGAAAAAATGGCACTGCAAATAAACCCCAATTCAAATAACATAACCCACATCCCAAATGTCTTCATTCCAAATGATTCCATCTATTTATATAATAAAACAATTAAAGTACAAGCTTTTCAAATTTTTATGAGTATCTCATATCTCCTCAGTATCACAGTTCTTAGATTAATCAGTTATCATTAAGTCTCTGTTATAGGTCAAATTGTGTCCCTCCTAAATTCATATGTTGCGGTCCTGACCCTTAGTACTTCAGAAGGTGACTGTATTTGGAGATAGGGTCTTCAAAGAGGTAATTAAGGTACAATGAGGCTATTAAGGTGGACTGTAATTCAATATGACTGGTGTCCTTATAAGAAGAGGAGATTAAGACACAGACACACATGGAGATGACCATGTGAAGACACAGATCCTAGATGGATATTTGCAAGCCAGTGAGAGAAGCCTCAGAAGAAACCAACCTTGCTGGCACCTTGATTTCAGACTTCCAGCCACCCAGTCTCTGGTACTTTGTCATGTCAGCCTTAGCAAACTAATACAGTCTCTCATAAATGTTTTATCACTTTTATATCCATTTTACACACACACACACACACACACACACACACACACACACACACACACAGAGTAATGGGGGAAGATGGAAGAAAATACCTTCACCTTTCCTCCTGCTCAGTCCACACCAAAATGAATGTAAAAAAAATGCAAGGTGATGTTGGCAACTCTGGAAATAGCTGAAGCCTCCCACCCCATCACCAACACTGACTCTTAGCCACCTCAGCCAACTTTCGGCTAAGGGTATGAGGTGCCAAGGCCCCATAAGACTGACAGAACCTCCTGAGGGAGGATGCTTATCCCTGGTAAATGAACATTGCTATAATGAACACTGTCGCTGAAGAAAGTGTATTTCCCCTCAGAATGAGTGAAGGCAGCAAGAAGTTGAGAATCACCTTTTTGTTGAGAGGGTCTCCTTGCTGTGCTTCTACCTTGGGCCTTTGGGGTAGATGAAGGGATACACGTGATGATGGAGTGACCCACCAAGCTTACTGCCCAGGTGCAGTGGAATTGGAACCTGCTCAAGGTATGCCTGGAGAACAAAACAGTGAATGTGGTTCTTGTTTTAACAACCGAGTTTGGTTGCTTTTTGAATAAACCGTTGGGTGGCCTTTTATCATATTAACTTTGTTTTCTTTTTAAAAACTCTTTGAATTCCTGACGTCTAGGGTAAGAATCTCAGAGGCAGCAGAGCCATGAAAGCCAGATAGCCTGGGTCTGAATCCCACCTGTTCTCAAATAACCTCTCTGTGCTTTCAGTTTCCTTGTCTCTAAAATGAGAATAACAATAATATTTGCATCATCAGGTTGATGTAATTCCTGGTACAGTGCCTGGTATGTGAGTTCATTAATATTATCTATTTGAATATGTCTTCTTGTGTTTAATTGTGTACTTTAGGAAGAAAATAGGAGTCACCAGCCAAAGTATGAGCCAGCTTATAAGACTGAAGCAAACTTGAAGCAACAAGCATATACCACTCTCTGATCTCTTCATATCTCATGCCTTGGGAATATATAATAATAATACTTTAAAATAGTTTTGTTTGGAGTAGGCTGAAGGGCTTAGAAGTATCACTGAGCACTATGGTTGGTTCTAATATTTATGTAGAGATTTAAAAAAAAGATTAAAGTGAATATCAAGGTAAATTTTGAAAGAGGAAAGAAAACAAAACCATCACCAAGAATTCTTAAATATATTTGCTTAGTACCTTTTATATAAAACAAAAACGATATCTTATGGGATTCCAAGAGTTAATATATTCTGTAAAGCAATAGTTTCAAACCATGTGGTTTCCTTTAAATATAATATATAGTTCTAGGAGTAGATAATTTTAGGCTACATATTTAGAATCTCTGTTGATAAAAATTATTAGATAAGCCAAGACTGAAGATGATGTGATTGGTAACCTCATCTTCTAGGAAATCAAATCTTAAAACTTGATTTTTATTGATGCCTCATAATGGTTTGGATTGTGGTAGAAAGCTGCAGCAGGTATACTTAATATCAACCTTCATCTGATTAGGTATTTTATAGCTTGTTATTTTATTCCCTTGTTTTTTTCCTTGAATCTATTGGTTGCACAAATAGCTTTAAAAAATGAGAAGTAGTGAGCATCTCCCATTCTTCATTGCTGTCTGTGATGCAAGGGCTACTATACGGACTTCCTTTGACCTATGCATAGCCCAGTGGGACAATATAATGGGTAGATGTGAAGCAAGAACACTCTGGCTTGGTTCATTTGCTCACCATGCTTAATAATAATTATTGAACCAGGTCAATCCAGGGCCTTGACTAAATGTGTCAAGATGTGGTTCCTATAAGTAACAGGGATCAAGAAATCAACATCTTACATGTAAAGCCAAACATTAAGAAATTAAGTCATCTACCAAGCCAAATCAATGTAGAATTGATCAGTTATACATCTATATTATACATATATGTAATTATACATATATATGTATACAATTATATACATGTATACACACACACACACAAACACGTATATATATGCTTTATTACCTAGATTTTTCTGGGAATTTACCAAATCTAAAGCAAGCAAACACAAAAAACAAAAAGTAATCTTAAAGGCAGAGTATTTCCTGTTTAAGAAAACTATCAAGTATTAAAATAATTTGGTCTCTAACTCATGAAACCTTTTTGGAAAAGTTCTATCATTTTTTTGTGGACTAACGTTATTCATACTGAAAGGTTCTGACTTGTTGCTAATACAGGATGCCAGAAATATCTGAGTCACTGCTAAAATTAACACTGAATTTTGATTGAAAACAAAAGCAAATAAATTACATTCATCTCATTTCATTTAAACTCTGATTCGATGCTTTTAGACCTTAATGCTTTCATCTGAAGATATATTTAAAAGATTTTTCACTATGTTCTTGGTATTGTTGAGAGACAGGCAACCTTACAGGATGAGTGTTTTATTCTTTGGATGGATCTCCAACGATACAGAAGTCAGGCATGCGGTAGGAGATGCCTCTAGGGTAGGACTCCATGTTCCATTCTCCATCAATCCCCAAACACATTATTTTTTCCTATCACAAATATTGCACTCCATTCTACATACTTTGGGTTGAAATTAAAAAAGGTGTCTGTCTGTCTGTTTTCCCCACTGCTGTTAGAGTTTCACAGAATTCTTCCTTTGCTCTCTGCACGTGGCTGTTTATATTGCCTGCACCCTGGCTTCTTAGGCACTGTATAATAGTGAATCTAGTTAGTCTATTGTCTTTTACTGAGAAATAATCAAGCCTGAGTGTCTACATTAGTGAAAGTAAAGAAGGAAAAAATAACACATTTGGTAGGGCACAGTTAAAAATGGCTCAGAGGAAAGCTGTTATTTCGAAGAAAAGGTTAAGAAAAAGAAGCAGGGGTTCTGGTCAAGATGGCAAAATAAATGCTGTGCTCACCTTCTCTCATGACCACATCAAAATTACAACAAAATTAGAAAACAACCATCATTGAGAATTGCCTGAAATCTTGCTGAACCAAAGATCTACACTAAGGACATACAGAAGAAGTCACATGGAGACTGGCAGGAGGGGAAGAGACATGGAATGGCTGGTCCCACACCTGCATGTGGCCATTAAAAATGGAAAGGGATACCTCGGTTGTGTAGTCCCCTGAGGGAGCAAGGGGTCCCAGCATCACACCAGGCTTCACAGCCCAGGGTTACAGTTATGGGGAAAGATGTCCTTATAACTTCTGGTTATGAAAACCAGCGGAGATTGTGACTGAGATGGAGGGTGGCTAAAGTCCCAGGTACTCATCTTAAAGGGACCACACATGGACTTACTCACAGGCAGAATCCTTGGCTCTGATCTCCAGTGCTGGGATGGCAGCTGGAGAGGTGGTGGGCATGTGTGGGGGTGAAGGGATTGTATTGAGTTGTCTGGCTTCAGGGCTAGGGCTGGAGGGACAGCTTTTTTCCAGATGGAGGAAGCCATTGTTTTCCCAGATGGAGGAATCCAATGATGGAAGCCACTGTTTCTTTGTTGAGCCTTCCCCCTCCCTGATGTGCAGACACAAGGGGCCACCATATCTGAGTCTCCATCAAACTGGCTGACATTATTCATTCACCACACCCTGATGATTCTGAGACTCTCCCCTACCCAACTTTTGGGCATGCCCAATCCACTTTCAGTGGCTTTTTTTGTACAAACAGCCTGCCTTGGCTCATGCTGCAGACTTTCCCAGTTTCTCTCAGATGTTTGTGGAAACCAGAAAAGCAGCATCTGGCTTGAGCATGTCCTGTACGATGGTTGAGCAGCACTAAGCTCAGCACTAGTGACAGCCAGCCTTGATTAGCAGCCTGGCTTCTTGGGGGCACTTCTAGGCATGGCACAGGCAGTAGCCATCTGTGGATTCTTTTGTGGCTCCTGCCAGGCAGTGCATGGGCTATTGCTGAACTTGACCTGAAGTTGGTCCCCTCCCAGGAGGCCATGGGGCTGGCATTCCCGGTGGCTAGCTTCAAAACAAGCTGGAGCATCACCCAGACACCTGCAAGGATGACATACCCAAGGAACTCATTGAGCAGGTACCAGAGCCCTGCTGAGACAGATCCTGCTCAGTAGAGTCAGTCCCTGAACCACAACTCCTCTACTGTAGTCACAGCCAGTCCTCACAACCAGTGAGCCCAAGGGTCAATCCCTTCCATTGACCTGCAAACAGCAACCAAAGCTCAACTACAACAGGAGGGCACACACAACCAACATAAGGGACACACCTGGAGTGTGCAGCTCAGGTGACCAGGAAGAGTGTGCCACTGAGCGCCACAGCACACCTTCTATATAAGGCCACTCTACAAAGACTGGGAGACATAAAAACAAACACAAGGGCCAGCCAAAATGGGGAGACAAAGAAGCATGTCCAAAATAAAAGAACAGAACAAAACGCCAGAAAAATAACTAAACAAAATGGAGACAAGCACTCTGCCAGATGCAGAGTTCAAACACTGGTTATAAGGATGCTCAGTGATCTCAGGGAGAACTTCAGCAAAGAGATAGGAAACATAAAAATGGAGATAGAAAACATAAAAACAAGTCAGAAATAAAGAATACAATAACTGAAATGAAAAGTACACTACAGAGAATTAAAAGTAGATTAGATGAAGAAGAGGACTGATCAGCGATTTAGAGGATAAGGTAGCAGAAAACACCCAATCAGAACAGCAAAAAGAAAAAAGAATCCAAAAAAATGAGGACAGCTGAAGGGGCCTCTGGGGCAGTATCAAGCATACCAACATTCACATCATACGGGTACCAGAAGAAGAAGAGAGAAAATAATTGAAAACCTATTTGAAGAAATAATGATGGAAAACTTCCCTATCCTGGTGAAGGAAATAGATATACAACCCAGGAAGTGCAGAGAGTCCCAAACAAGATGAACCAAACAGGCCAACACCAAAACACATCATAATTAAAATGCCAAAGGTTAAAGACAAAGAAAGAATCTTAAAAGTAACAAGAGAAAGGTAATTAGTAACCTACAAGGGAGCTCCCATACGACTGTCAGTTGATTTCTCAACAGAAACTTTGCAGGCTAGAAGAGATTGGCAGGAAATATTCAACATGATAAAAAGCCAGGACCTTCAACCAAGATTACTCTACCCAACAAAACTATCATTTAGAATTGTATGACAGATAAAGAGCTTCCCAGACAACAAAAAGCTAAAGGAGTTCATCACAACCAAACAGGTATTACAAAAAATCTTAGACTTCTTTAAGAAAAAGAAAAAGATGAAAACTATGAATAATAAAAGAGCAGTAACTACATACCTATCAACAATTATTTTCAATACAAACAGAGTAAATGTTCCAATCAAAAGACGGGGTGAGGGGGCGGAGGGTGTGCTGAATGGATACAAAAACAAGACCCTTACATATGCTACCTACAAGACAGTCACTTCAGATTGAAAGACACACACAGACTTAAAGTAAAGGGATGGGAAAAGATATTTCATGAAAATGCTTATACCAGATTATAAAAAGTAGCAATACTTATACCAGATTATAACAAGAGGCAAAGAAGGTCCTAGTAATCCCACTTCTGAGTATTTATCTGAAGAGTCCCAAAATGCTACTTTGAGGGGACATGCTCATCCATATGTTCACTGCAGCATTGTTTACAATGCTCAAGATATGAAGGCAACCTGAGTGTCCCTGAATGGATGAATGGATAAAGAAGAGGTGGTACACATATACAATGGAATATTACTCAGTTGTAATAAAGAATGAAATCTTGCGAAGTGCAACAACATGGATGGACCTAAAGGGTATTGTGCTGAGTGTAGTAAGTCAGACAGCAAAAGGAAAATACTATATGGTGTTTAACTTATAAGTTGAATCTAAAGAACAAAACAAACAAACAAACAAAATAGAAACAAAGTCATAGACACAGAGAACATTTTGATGTTTGCCAGATTGGAGGGGGTGTGGAGGTGGGTGAAAAAGGGGAAGGGATTTAGAAGTACAAAACGATTTTTACACAGTAATCATAAGGAATATCGTCAATAATATTGTAATAACTATGTATGGTGTCAGATGAGTACTAGATCTATTAAGGTGATAGATGGGAGGGGGTTTGAGTCAGGGTGAAAAAGGTGATGGGATTAAGAAATACAAATTGGTAGTTATAAAATTGTCATGGGATTGTAAAGTAAGACATAGGGAATATAACCAGTAATATGGTAATAACTATGTGTAGTGCTAGGTGGGTACAGTCAGGGGAATCACTTCATAAATTATATAAATGTCAAACCACTATGGTGTACACTTGAAATTAAATTAAAATATATTGAAGGTAAAAAAAAAAAAAAAAAAAAGAAGCACCAAGAATTCCCTGCCCCGAGTCCTTATGCATGATACCATTCAGCATCATTTTCTGGCTCTGTGGCAGTCATCTGCCTGCCCATCCTCAGGTTCATTCTTTCCCTTCCCCTGTTTTGCCCTGCATCAAGGGGCAGGTTGCAAACTCTATTTCCCAGCCCCCTTACAATTCACTTGAGTTATGTTAATTCGGTGGGAGGGTTGGTCAGAAACTGAAGGATGGGAGTCATGGAGAAGGCAGGGTATTTCTCTCTCTCTTTTCTTCAAGTGGGCTCAGTGGTCATAAGACCCAGCTGTGGCTTTGGGTTCTGGTGACACACATTTTCCCTGTGTCTCCACCCCTAGCTTTAGGGTGGTAAAGTGGTCCTGTTGCTACTTTGTTTTTCAACTCTTGCTATCATCCTTGTAAACAATTCCCTATGTAAATTACCTCTGTTGAATTATGTGGCCTATCTTCCTCACAGGACCATGGCAGTTACATCTCTATTGTCTTTTGATGGGTAATTTCCCTTTTCAGACATTTTTTATTGAATTTATTAATCAGCACATTTTCTACATAGGGTAACATTATCTTTGAATTATGTAGGATTGAATTGGGTGTATGTGGTTCACCCATATGTAATTGTTTGTATTTAATGTCACATAGATAAACATTTGGCATTAATATTAGTTTATTCTTTCTTCTCAAAACATAAATCTGTTATTTTCTATCTTTCTGAGAAGATCATTTATAAGACGGGTGAGGTGTTAGTAATAATTAGACTAAATAGTCGCGTAATCATGATAGAAAAATGTATCTTGTTGAAGAACACCTGTCTACACATTTTGTTGTTCACGTGATCTTTTGTTTCTTTAAGGAAAATAAATTTATTTATTTAAATTCTAAAACACAGATGGTATATGCTAGGAAAAACATTAGAAAAGATGCAGGTTTATAAAAACATCTGCGATCTGAAGGCAGAGTGGGAAGTGAATTCCACATTACTTAGAGATTTTTTGTGCCACCAATTAAATATCTCCATAATGTTCTCTCTGGTCAACTCTTTTCATACTGTAATCTGGGGTCAATTGACACTTCTTCGTGGAGTCAAGTCCCCTCTGTTACTGTCAAGTCACAAAGACCATGCCTTCTCTCAGTAGCACATGTCATGCTTCAGTCTATACTTATTTGCTTAATTATTGGAAGAAATAGGCAGACTATTTCTAATGTTGTTTATGTTTATTTTAGTAGTGAATAGCACATAATAAATACTTAGTTAAATCCATCTGAATGAATGAATGTATGAATGAATGAATGATAAACAGGCATAAAACTTCTCAAGCTTAGCAAGTGGTGACAGCACTGGAACTGGCACACACTTCTGCTTGAAGCTCCAGGTAACTCTTCTGATCTCAGATTTCATTTGTCTTAGCCCAAAGCAAATTCACTTGACAAAGATATTTTACCCCTACTTGCCCTGAAAAGGGACTGTTTGTTCACTGGATTTTCTAACTGTAGTGTTACAATAAAACTGAAATGAAATTTTGAATGGTCAATAATTAAAAAGAAAAGCATAGATATCAATGTGAATGAATTGTATGAGATGACAGTTATCCATGTTCAAGGAATGGAAAGATTGGAGGGCAATCAAACAGGAGAAAAAGTGAGAAATTGTTCCTTAAACAGTGCCATATGAAGGTGAATAATGGTTGAATACCTCATCTGCCCTTCGTATTAAGAAAAAAAAAAATCAATTGTTTTTGGGTTAGCAGACCCTAGACAGCAACGGAAAAAAAACTCATTTAGTTCCTACATGGGTACCCTGCTATAAAAATAATGCAATTTATCTAGAGCTTATTCAAGCATTAACATTCTAGTTGGAACAAATGAGTGAATTAAAATGTGATTGGCAGTGGTTTTGTGGTGGTTCTACATTTTTAGCACAAAAATTAAAAGCAGCAAATTATATACATTAGAAATACAAACATAAAAAATATTTCCAGGTCTGGTAATCACTATAATACAGCAGAAATTGACATCTGACACACTTTGCGTTGGTATTATATAATCCTTAAATGGATGAGTTTTACATTTTAATGTAAAAGATGTCTTTTGATGAATATATTAAAAAACATTTGGAGAGTACTTGTCAAAGTATCTTGAAATTGGTGTACTGGTTCTTCATTTTTCTTTTTCTTTCTTTCTTTATTGTTTGGTCCAACTCTATAACTAAATTTAATTTCAAATGTAAAACTAAAGTCTTTTGTAGTTCCAAAAACTCTTTGGTATACAAAGAAGAAAAGTTGACCTATTAACTGAGTGTTGATTTTCTTGAAGATTGAGGAGATTAGAATGATTGAGATAGTTTATGGGAAGCGCAAGATAGTAGAAAAATATATGGGAATTGCTGTCTGGGAGGGAGACAGTTACCAGTGCCACATTATATTCTGTTAGTGATTAGTTGGTTGTTAAGATGGATTCCAATGCCATGAGTGGAGCATTTGACCAAAGTCAACTGATATAAACTCAGACTATACCTTTTTGGGGAAAAAAATATTTCCCTATTCAGGGATGATTTTTACTGCTTTTACTTTTTTGATGCCAGATGGGAAGATATCAAGGAAGTTTCCTTTAAACTCCTTGGCTCTGTGCCATGATGTATCAAATGATGGTGCTCTGGCTTTTTGACCAAGCCTACACTCAGGGAGCAGGTTTTCCCTGGCAGGCAAAGGCTGTTCTAACTCCACACCACTGACTGGTCTCCCTTTTGACACACATTAACCAGGTGCCCAGATGGAGATAACAGACCACCTGAGTGGACCTGCTGACCCTGGTCCCAAACTTGCAGCCCCAGACTCAGTAGTCTTCTATTTCTACTGACTGAGCTGAGATATGACACAAAAGAGCATGCTGAGCATAGAAACAAAACCGTTGCACATGTTCTCAGAGAAGAAGATACATTAATATTGGTCATTTAACTGCACATATACTCATTTGTCAAACTTCAATGAGATTGCCTTACATAAAGAAAGATGACTACCGGATGAATAATCACACTTTTAAATATATAAAAGATTTTGGAGTATGCTCAGCAATTTGCCTTTGTTGCCAAAGAATCACAAGCAATGAAACAGAATTACAGGCAGGAGCGAGTTCACAATAAGTAAGCACTTGGAATCTCTTTAAACTATTTAGGACAGATTGCTACATGTCACTCTCCTGATGTCCAGGGCCATTTGCCTACTTAACCATGAAATGATTCAGCTACTATTTTACTGAGTTCCTGCTAAGGTTAGGCTCTATGTTCACTCCTTAGAAGACTGATAGTTATCTCCAAGTCTGTTAATTGAAAATAAATAAACAGCATAGAAAATAAGCTAAGTCTTTTAAAAAATTGTTTAAAAAATTGCTTTGTCTCAGGTTTGTGAATGAACAATCCTTTAAATTTCCTTAGTTCCTGCAATGGTATGTACCAGTGTTGTACTTTTTATTTTTCAAATGGAAATATTTTTAACTGTTAAAATATTGTTTAAATGATGGTAGTAAGTTATCTGATATTTCATGTAGTATAAAACACACACTAAAGCTTTTATGTTATTATGATTTACAATAAGGACTATATACTTAGTCTTCATTCCTGTTTATGGCTCAGAGCTCTAAAAGCCCTTGGAATTTCCTACTTGTTGAGAGCTATAAAGGCATTCGTTAGGTTAATGAGGTGACTTTGGACTGTACAGGAGGGTGAGGGCTGGTTGCCAGGAGAACCACCCTGTGATTAGAAGATTGGAACTTTCAGTCCTACCCCCCGACCTCCAGGAAGGGGAAAAGGGCTGGAGGTTAAGTTTAATCCCTAATGGTCAATGACTTTATCAATCAACCATGTCTATGTAATGAAAACCCAAAAGGACAGGGTTTGTAGAGCTTCTGGGTCGGTGAACACATGGAGATTTGGGGAGAGTGGTGTGCTCAGGGTGGGCATGGAAGTTTGGTGCCCTTTCACATACCTTGCTTTATATAAAACTTCATCTGGCTGTTGATTTGTATCCTTTAATATCCTTTGTAATAAAGCAGTAATCTAGTGAGTAAACTGGTTTTCTGAGTTCTGTGACCCCCTTCAGCAAATTGATAGAACCCAAGGAGGGGGTTGTGGGAAACTCTGATTTAGTGTGTCCATCAGAAGTACTGGTAACAACCTGGACTTGAACTTGGCATCTAAAATTGAGGAGGGAGGGGAGCTGTCCTGTAGGACTGAGGCCTGAAGCTGTGGGATCTGATTCTATGTTGAGGTAAATAGTGTCAGAATTGAGTTAAACTGGAATACCCAGTTGGAGTCCAAGAATTGCTTGGTGCTGTGGGGAAACTGCCACCCCACACTGGAATTGGATGCAGAACGCTTTTTAGTCATCCTTTGGAATTCTCATAAACTAGTCTTACTAGTCTCTTATTAGTCTCTAGTAAGGTGGAAGAAAATGGCTGAGGGGACTCCCTGGCTTGAATTAAACTAGCTAATCCAGCTTTTTGCTTGGGACTTTTTATTGCCACTACAGTCACATTGTACTGAAAAGGGAAAACATTTCTTTTTAACATTATTATTATGAAAATTTACCTCATCTCTTTCCCTAAATATAAGGTAAATATTGATATTTATCTTGTTTTTCTCAATGTATAAAAGTTATAGACAATTGTTTACCATTTGCAAATGCATAGGTATTTTATCTCAAGGAAGGAAATGTCCAAATGTGGAAAAGATAAAGACTTAAGAGGACTAAAAGATCAAATATATGTTAAAATAAAGCTATCTTCCTGAAAAGATATCTTAAAAAACATTTCCCCTCTCATTATAATTACAGCCATGTTCATATGATGCCACTCAAGGGATGGGAATGAAAGGCTCTGTAGGGTACTGTCTCTATTCAGAAGCCTCTGATACTAAACTGCCAAAACATAATTTGATGTAAAATGGTGTGAACAGATTTTATTTTAATCGACACATTTGAAGATGAATGGTAGGATGAGTGAAGGATCAAACTGTGAATGTACTTCAATGAAAGTTAAACAATCTTTTTACTAAGAAGTAAAATAATAAAACTATTCCACACTTAATGATTTTAAAGCAAAATGTTATTTGACGTATCTCTCTAGTGCAACAGCATTGTGTTCAAATAAATGAGAAATCTCAATTGTCTATAAGAAACATGTGAAGGAACTTTTTGAGACAATGATAAATACAGGATTAGGAATTTCTCAAAGGGTCTATAAATTGCTAAAGGTATGAGGTACTTTTGGCCATGGATACAGAAAATATTTTAATGGCTGCCAGATAGGAGGAGGGGTTGGGGGTGTGGGTGAAAAAAGAGGAAGGGATTAAGAAGTACTAGATTGGGGTACCAGATGGGTACTAGATTCATTGGGGTAATAGGTGGGAGAGGTTTAGGGGACAGGGTGAAAAAGGTGAAGGGATTAAAAAGTACAAATTGGTAGTTTCAAAACAGTCATGGGGATGTAAAGTAAAGCATAGGGAATATAGTCAATAATACGGTAATAACTATGTGTAGTGCCAGGTGGGTACTAGTCAGGAGGATCACTTCTTAAATTATATAAATATCTAACCACTGTGCTGTATACCTGAAATTAATATAAAATGATGCTGACTATCTACTGTAATTGATAAATTTAGGAAGGGGGGGGAGGGAAAGGGAAATAAGAGGTCCAAATTTCCAGGCATAAAACAAATAAATCATGGGGATGTAATGTATAGCATGGGGAATATAGTCAATAATATTGTGATAATGTGGTACAGTGTCAGATGGTTCCTGGACTTATCATGGTGATCACTTCTTTAGGTATATAAATGTTGAATAACTATAGTGTATCCCTGAAACTAATATAATATTGTATATTAGCTATATTTTTAATAAAAATCTTTTTTAAACCCCCAAACAAATGAAGACTGAGAAAAAGCTATTAAGAGAGCTCACAGTTTGAGAAGTAGAAGGCCCAAGACAACTTAATAATCCTCTTTAGAAAAACAGCCTTTGTGTGTCGTTTTATGGAATTTAAGGATATCACGTTATAAATAGCGTGTTTTCCACAGCATTAGTTCCCTCCCATGTGTTGCCTCTAAGCACTGAGAAGCATATTTTGAGTGACAGTTTCTCAGGAGGTAACATGCAACCCTCTTTTTAAAAGCCTCCATTGGGCACCCTTCTACTATTTACTTTAGCCATTGGTACCAGATTTTTCCCAAGCAAGTCCTGTGTTAAGACATTTGATGCCTTTCTGAAATGGGCTCACCTATAACATCGTGAAGGAGACTTTCAGAACAACTCATTCTCATACCTTGACTTTTCCCTTTCAAGTATAAAACAAAAAAACAATAGATAATGTTTGGTTTTTTTTCTTCCTCCACCTGTCAATGGTTTAGTTCAACCTACTGCAGATTGATCAAACAGAGAAGCAGTTTTAGCATCAAATTATATCCTCACACAAGAAACTCAAGTCTTCCTTGTCAGCTTTAAATGAGTAGCCAGTCTTTGACAGGCTAACTTCTGTGTCTTTATAATCTCCTTAGCTTTTTTTTTTCCTTTTTAAGAGGCAGAAACATCTTTATCTCAATATTTTAAGACCCAATTTAACATGAGAAGGTATCTTGAAATAATTACATGTGTTTTCCTTAGGTCCTGGTGTTGACCTGAAACTTCTAAATTCTCTCATCCAGTTTTTCTCCAAATCTATTAGACTTCCTTTGCTCAAGACCAGAGTTCTCCATCAGAAACATAATATGAGTCACAAATGTAATTGGGAGATGAGGGTAAGGGGTCAAATATATGGTGATAGAAGGAGAACTGACTCTGGGTGGTGAACACACAATGAGATTTATAGATGATGTAATACAGAATTGTACACCTGAAATCTATGTAATTTTACTAACAATTGTCACCCCAATAAATTTAAAAATAAATTAAAAATAAATAAAATAAAATAAAACAAGCACAAAAAAGAAAATGTTCTAGTAGCCACATTGAAAGTAAAGTGAAATTAATTTTAATATTTTATTTAACCCAGTATATCAAAAAGTATTATTATTTCAACATGTAATCAATATAAAATTATTAATGTGGTATTGTCCATCCTCTCTTACACTATGGCTTGGACTCCAGTGTGTGTATTACATTTAGGCACATTTCAGTTCTGAGGAGCCTCATTCTAATCACTCAACAGACACACATTGCAAATGGTTAATGTATTAGAGAACATGGTTCTAATTTCTCTCCATTCACAGTCCTCAGGAAAATTCTCCCTTGAATATTCCTAATTTCCAGGATCTTTAATGTGCCATTGGATGCTTTTTTTCTGCTTTAAAACTGCATAGACTTCAGTGAACACCCTTCGCTTGAATTGTAACTGCTTTAAATTCCATTTCTCAATTTTCTACCCTTGTCAAACTGTTCAAATAAAACCCAGGACCTTTTCTTTGAATTGGTCATTGCCCACAGCTCTCCCCTTCTCTGCCCTTGTTTGGTTTTATAGCTATTTAATTGTTTCCCATTCCCTCTCCTTTGTGTGTTCATCCTAAAAGAGGGAGAAGGAGACAGGGGTTCTCAAATTTCAGAGTGCCTCAGGACTCATTAAAACACTTACTGCAGGGCCCCACTTCCAGTTTCTGACTCTAGAGATCTGGGCTGAAGCGAGAGAATTTGCATTCCTAGTAAGTTCCCAAATGATGCTGCTCCTGGTCTGGGACTCCACTTTGAGAAACGCTGCTCTAAGTTTCCATCTTTGGCACTCTGGCCTTTCTCTCTGGAGGTGCCTGCTCAAGAGTCATGGCCCCTCTTCTGGATGACAGAACCCTACTTAGGTTCACGGTCAGCTGGCCCTCACCAGTGTCAGGGCTGACCTTGTTTTAGCCTGAGTCAGTCCTGGCCAAAGGTAAGTGCACTTTCTCTAGCCAGTAACCAGTTTTGGCCAATGAGACCTGGGAGGTGGAGGATGAAGCTTCTAGGAGCTTTTCATACTCTGTCAAAGGGACATAAGACAGGCTTGCTCTTTTCCTGCTACTGAACATTGTTGCCCAGGTACGTCCCTCAGAACTACAATTGTCATCCTGGGCCTCTGAAGGGAATGGCCAAAGTGGCAGAGCTGCATACTGACCATGGAAACCGAGATGAAAGAATAAAAGGAGATAATTGAGGATTTCACTGAGCTGCCGAAAGAAACCACACTAAGGCCTCCCTCCTGTGGTATAAACAAAAATAAGTTTATGTATTATATTTAAGCCACTTCTAACTGGGCTCTCTGTCACTGCGGAAAACCTCCCAACACTTCCAATGAGAGTTTCCATCCTTCCCTCTTCAAGTGCCTGACTGGTTGGTGTTTTTCTTAAGTCAGCTTTTAACCCTACTTCTTTCTCTACTGAATTTTGTCTTCCCTCCCTGTCTTTCTTGCTTTGCCACAATGAGGGCAGACCAGTCCCTAACATTTTCAAGGCTTAAGACAGGAACACACATGGAGGGTGGCCTTACCCATTTCTCTTCCCATAGCTGGATCCATCCCACACTATGAGTGACAGGCACATAGGCACCTGCCAGTGTGTTCAAGCTTTGCTTATAATTCTCCGCTCTCTGAAAACCATACATCCTTCATCAAGGAGTGAGCACATTAGCACCTGGTCAGTCACAGGAGGGCAGACCCAGGGAAGAGCTATGCAGTGCAGGCATTGGAAGTGGGCTCAGGGCCACTTGACTGGGAATTCCAGCATCCCAGGCACCTGGAGTGTGGCCTACAAGTGGAACAAGGGGAAGCATGGACTTGGGGATCTACAGACTCCTCATGCTACTGTGAGAGGCATCGCCAGAGAAAAACCACGGGGGCTTCTAAGCAAGGTCCCCAGGGCACTGGCCCTGGTTGCTCACGTCTCAGAAATGAATGCTCCTGTGACTGAGCCGATTCTTGGACTCAAAGTCACATTCAGTAAAAGCTTCTGTTGCTGAATAGTAACAGGTCATTTCTAATACTTTGACCCTTCTTTGGAACAAGATAATACCCTAGCAAACTGATTTAAAAAAAAAAAAATCTGGAAATTTTGAAATTTAAATAAAATGTTGTATTATATACACTAGGTACATCCTAATGGTAAGATTTTCTTTCACTATTGTTTCTAATACTCTTATTATTTCTTCTTTCTTAGATTCATTTGCTGTAATAAATTCCTTAGTTATTTTTGCAGAAAGGACCTCATCTGGTAAAATGTATTCCACACACTCTTTGTTTTCCCACATTATATTTGAATGTAAACTAGATACAAACTAGGTATTCATTTTTCCTCAGCACTTTGGAAGACTGATACTGTGACTGATGACACATAGAATCACTGGTGAAATGTCTAGCCTATCTGCTCCTCACTTCTGTGTGAGTAATCTGTGTACACATCTCCCTCCAGCCTGGAACATTTTATACATTCATAAATTTATTTATATCTGAATATTCTGGGAGTGAACCATGCTGTGTCCTTCAGGGAAATTTTCTTTCAGTTTGCTAACTATTTTCTTTCCTCCAATGTTTGCTCTTCTAAAACTCCTATTAGACAGATGGATGTTGGAGATTTAACTCTATTCTTGACCATTCCCATTTTTTCCATCCCTATGTTATTTACATGATATTTTAGGGACACTTTCCAGAACATTCATTCTTTTTAGCTGTATTCATTCTGCTATCCAGTCTTTAGACTGAGAGTGTGTGCTTGTTTTTTGATCATATGGTTAACTCCTAGGAATTTGAAAAACAGTGACTAGTTCTTATTAAATATTATTGACTATTTGAGGAAGATAGTCCTTTTATTTTCATACTTATTTTAACAGTCTTAGTTGTTTTCTATTGACACTATTTCCTTGGTCTTTGTTCTTCAGTTTGTTGAATTTGATGTTTCTCTTTGAAGGTGTTGGTTTCTTTCAAAGTTTGATGATTCTTGGTTTTCTGTTCACATTTTTGTTGAAGGACAGGATTGAAGACTGAATTTCCTCAGCTCAAATATAAAACCCTATTAACTTTTCTATTAACGTGGGTTCTGACCTCTGCAGCCTGTCATCTAGAATTATAAGGAGGACAGGATGCATGAGACTGCCTTGCTATGGGGGGTAGGGAAGAAGAGGATTTCTCCTTACCTGAAGCAAAGCCCTGGGCCCTCTCTTGTTACAGTTCCCACTTCAGGATACATCCTCAGTGCCCGACCCTGGGGGCCAATGCCAGCCTCAACGGTCTCATTTCATTCCCCCCAAGTTTTACACTGCTCTTCTCAAAGACAAATCGATGAAGATCTTTCACTTTGTCCAGAGAATATTTCTTGGGCCATTGGCCTGGAGGAAAGTATCACAGCTGTCTGGGCTGTTATGTGCATAAGGATGAGGTGCCCTACTTACCTTGCTCTTGCAAAAACCATCTCTTAATTACTGACTCACTTGCCCAGGGCCCTTTCTAGCACTTGGGTCTAGTTTGTCTCTATCTTCTCTAGTGGGAATTCTTTTCTTTCTTTCCTTTTTTTCTTTAACTTTACCCTTGAAGGTCCATTCTTTCCTGTGTAATTTGGGCTGTGGTGTTTTGTGTGTGAATATATATATTATATAACATATATAATATATAATATAATTATATAATATATATAATATAATATATATAATTCAGATATAATTGACATAGAACGTCGTGTATAATGTGTTGATTTGATACACGTATAGTCTGCAATGTGATTACCACTATAGCATTAGCTAACGCTTCTACCATGTTATATAATTATCATTTCTTTCTTTTTTTTGTGGTGAGAACATTTAAGATCTAGTCTCCTAGCAATTTTGAGGTACATAATATAGTATTATTGACTATAATCACTATGCTGTGTGTTAGATTTCCAGGACTTATTTACTTTCTAGTTACAAGTCTGTACCTTTGACCAACATCTCCCCAATTTGGGCTGTGGTTTTATCCTCAATTTGATTCCCTCTGCTTTACAAGTTCTCTATTGATTGGTCCTTTAATATTTTTCAGTGTAGTTATAAACAGTTCTTTGTTTTCATTGCCAGTACCTCAATATATGTCCTCTCTTACAGAAGCTGTGGATGCAGAACCTTTCATATGAGCATTCGCCCCGCTCCAGTTAACCCCCTACACCTAGATTATCTAATAGGAGAGCCACAACTAGCCATGTGTGGCCATTGAACACCTGATTTTGAAGACTTTGTACAAAGAAAAAGGAATCTAAAATATCTATTAAAATTTTTTATATTAATTACACTTTGAAATTTTAATATTTTAGCTGTATTGGATTAAATAGAAAATAGTCTTAAAATTAATTTCACTTGTTTCTTTTTGTTTCATAATGTGGCTACTAGAAAATGTAAATTGCATATGTGGCTCATGTGTCCATTGCACAGCACTGCTCACACTGCTGCAGGACTCATTCCTTAGATAAAATTGGGAGGAGTGGGTCAAGATAATGAGTTGAATATGTGGATAGACTACACATTCGTCCTCAAATCTTATCAAAAACACAAAAACACAAAAAAGTAAGATGAACTATGTTCCTGAAAGTGGAAATGTGGATGGAAAGGAGAGGTCAGACCAGAGGTTTATTCTTTGGCAGACTCTACGTGTTTTAGGGATCCATTTGTTATAGGTACAATGCTCAGGAAAAATCTCAATGTTTCAAGCTTGGGACAATGGGTCAATAATAGTCCTCTTAATTGTGTGAATTGTGACATCATTCAGGAAGAAAGGAGTTAGCGTAGACATGCCAGTGGAGGTATGAAAACATGAGTTTGGTTTTGAATTTGTGGTATTTGAGGTATCCTTGGGCTATCCATATGTCCACTAGATAGGTGACAGCATGAGCAATATTGGGAAAAGAGCATGGCACTAGGGAAAACCAGATGGGTGTATCAGTGCTGTGGCTGAAACCACCTGAGGGCATGCACTCAATGCTGGTGTTTTGGGAAACCTACCTTTTAAGAGTGGGCCTATGAGGAAAAGCCTTGAAAGGAGAGTATTAGCAAAAGGAACTTTGATACACTTTATACTCCTAGACTTCATATAGCAGTAGCACAAAGGTGGCTTCAAGTAGGCATTTGTGCCAATTATAGCTTTCTATACACTTAGTGTTTCAGGAGTTAGTGTTAGGAACATGAGGTATGTTTTAACCATAGGAAGCTTTTCTCAGTCAAGGTTTTTTTTTAAGAGGTGGTACTTAAATATGAGAAGGAGAAAGTGTAATCAAAGGGAGTTGGCCATGGAAACAAAGGAGTCTTACCTTGGTTTAGATTGGGATGAATGGATCTAACTCTATTCATTCATGTTTATAAAAGATTCTACTATGAAAATTAACTAGCCATGGTAGACAATGAAACTAAATTGATGTTAACTCCAAAGCTAAAGCAGAGTACAGCACAGTTCAAATTCTAAGTACCTGGTCAAAGGAAGATTCCTGTTGTTTTTAACGCTATAGTAATATAATTTAAACATGGGGAGAAAAACAACTTTCTATAAACAGTCTGAGGCACAGATCCTCTTTATTTTTTTTTCTGTGGCTTAAATTCAGAACACGAAATGCTGACCAAGACCACAAAGCATATAATCACTGTCAAATATATATTTGAGCTACGGCTTCAGGTCAATATGGGAACTTCTACTAATTCTCAAGTTGAAGTCTATCTAAAATATTCTGGAGGACCTGAATGAAAAATTTGGTCTTATTTGTAATGTTTTGAAAAATACTAGCCAGATGGAATTTATGTTGAGTTCAAAATATAATCTATGGTCTAGATTAAAAATAAACGTTAAGGACAACATAAAGACAATGGCATGAGATTTCTGTTAAGCAGCCCAAGCATCTGCCTTTGGAATTATGGATTTTGGGATTTAAGAACAGATTTGAGTATAGGAATTTATCACTGGTTGGAACAACACATCCAAATATTGGAGTAGATTCTGATGAAATTATGAAATAATATCTAATGAGGCACCAATACGGTGTTGTAGAAGTAAATTTAAAGATTTAAATTTCATCAATTCAACATGTGCTTTGGTGTTCTACAGTCTAAATAGTATTCTAAATGATTCTGCAATGAAGATGACAAAATCCCTGTTTGCTTGGAGTTTATATTCTAATTGCCTGATACAGATAAATATTTAAACAAATTACTACATAAATAATTTCAAATAAGTGCTCTAAAGGATATAAAATTGGGATAGAGAATGATGAGGAATCATTTTGGCTAATGTGGCCAAAAAAGGCCTGGGGTTAGGGGAGGGCACTGCAGGCAGGGGAAATGGCAGCTGTAAAGGGGGAAAGCCCAGAGTCAGGAGAGCTTGTCATGTTCAAGAGGGAGAAAGAAGGCCAGGGTGTCTGAAATTCCATGGGGGCTAGGTGGGTGGGGAAGGGGTAGGAAACAAGGGTCGAGAAGTCATGCCTTATAGACTATGGTAGGAGACTTGAATTTTATCCTTTTGTGGAGGGAAGCCATTGGCAGTTTATAATCAGAGAATTGTTACAGTCAGATTAACCCTGAAACAAAATCATTCCAGCTGCTGGGTGGAGCATAGACCAATGTAGGTGAGAGTGGGAACTGTGAGATGAGTTATGAAGCTATTGCCATGAATTAGGGGAAGAAAGAAGGTGGTTTCACCCATGGTTGCAGCAGGAGAGATGGTACAAAGAGGTTGGATCAGAAACACTTGAGAGCAAAAGCTGATCAAATGGGTTTGTGGAAAGTTAGCACATAAAAGAAATTCAAGATGATGCCTAAGATTTTGGCTTGAATAACAGATATATGGGGGTGATAGCTACAGAAATGGAGAAGATTGGGGAGAAGTACATTTGAGACAAATGAGGATTCTGTTTTGGACCTGTTACATTTGAGACACTTATTAGGTATTCAAGTGGAGATGCCAAGTTGGCAGGTAGATAAATGAGTATGGAGCTGAGAGGGGAAGTCTGGTCTGGAAATGCAGACCTGGGTGACATCAGCCCATTGGTGTTATCTGCACTATAGGACTAGATGAGATCATCCAGGGCTAGAGGAAAAGGCAGTCAGGAAAAGAACTCCCTAGGGAATTCCAGTGTTTCTAAAGAAGTGGAAGGGAAACCAGGAGGTAAGGTGTCACAGAGCCTAGAGAAAAGAGTGGTTTAAAAAATGACTAGTCAATTGTCTCAAACTGCTGACTAAGATGCAGACAGAAAACTGACCACAGAACCTGGCAAGACATAGGTCAGTCATGACTTTATGAGGATTAAGAGACTATGGCCCTAATTCTGCCAGTAGGTATGTACTAGTTACTTAGATTTTCCCTAAAGCATATAATGACTTTCATACAGGAGCAAATTATATACTTTTTGGCATTTTATACTTTTTAAAGATTTACATTTGTAGTTAATTGTGATCTTTTATTATCTCTATATAGCACTATGCTCACATTCTGAAATAAACACTGTTAGTTTAGGATCTTAGGATATGTCAACAACTTGGCACAGAGATGTATCAACCACTTAGTACTTTTGTGTATGTGGAAGTACCTTTCTGCATTCACAGAGAGGATGTGTCTGCCACAGTTGTAGAGGGCATTCAGGAAATGCTAGTCTACCTTCCTTCTTCAAAACAGTTATTGGGCCCCAATTACGTGCCAGGCATGGGGAGAATCAGCAGTAAATGGGAAATAGATCCTAAACATAGGCGTTTCAAGGACTTTAACCATTGCAGACATTTGTCCTAGTGTTGCAGAGTTTGATTTAGAGCAGGGATTCTCATGATGTGATTCTCAGCAGCACCTTATTAGAAATGCAAACTCTATGGTCCCACCCCAAACCCACTGAATCAGAAACTGAGTCAGCAGTCTGTATTTTAACATGTCTTCCTGGTGATTTTGATGCACACTCAAGTTTGAGAACCACTGGTAAGGAGGTAGGGAGGCTATCACCTGCAAATTACCATATGAAAAAAAGAAGATATTACATGTAGAGGTAATGATTGTATTTATTTAGTTTTGTATTCAGACTATGTGGAGCTATTTAAAAATTTGGACCTATTTAAAAAGTTTATTTATTTCCATTATATAAGTAAAACTAAGAATGTCATGCAGGATGTTATGCAGGGTCTCCGGTCCCACACCTCACATAAGAACACAGGACATGGTGAGGCCAAAAAGGAACATCCACAGAGCCATAGATAGGGGAGTCATACCACTGTAGTCTCGCTGGCGGCTGGGTTGCAGACACAGGAAGCAGGAGCCACACTATCCGCAACCTGCCATCCACTTCTGTGCCAACCGATCTCACTTGCTAGCTGCAATCTGCTCTTGCTAGCTCCAGCGACCATCTTCTTGCTAGCCCCCATTTGCTGCTAACGAAGCCACAGCAGTTATATTAGTGGCCAATGGCTCACTGGTTACAGCTGACGGCCAACTAGCCACATCTGATGGCCATCCAATCACAATTGATGGCCATTTACTACTGGAGTGAGCACCTTTCCACATGAGACCGAGAGCCTGGAAACTGTACTCCTGGCTCTGTCCCCACAAAGAGCTTCTGAGGAAGTTACCCAACTGTGCAGATTGGTCTCAGTATAAATACATGGCTCTCAACTACAATGAACACTTGATGCCAAGTGGGAGCCCATGTTTTCCTTGTCAGCACCTTCTCACTTGTTCCCAGCAGCTGATTTGAACTTTCTATTTGACTATTTGCTTATCATTCCTGCAAAATACCCTTCACAAGTAAAACACATTATTGGAAAAGCTTCCTGACATTAATCCTTGAAATTTATCTAACTCTATCTCACATCTTTCCCCTTTCGATCATGTTTAAATGAAGGAGATATACCTGCTCTAATATCAGGTCCCCAGGTCCCCATCCCCTCCTCTTTCTCCTATAGCTTAAACCTTTCACTGTCCAACAGTATCTTAACTTCAGCATTTACACATGCTAACAGGCTCTTTCATCTTAAAAAGAACAGCTAAATCTTGCCTCAATTTCACATCATTTTCAAACTATTGATCTCAATCTTTTATATAGGAAAATTTCAATTAGGTTGGTGCAAAAGTAACTGCAGTTTTTGCAATTATTTTTAATCTCTTAAACTGCAATTACTTTTGCAGCAACCTAATACCGTTGTACTTGTCTGTTTTATTGTCTTCATATTTCCATCAACCAGCATGTCATTTAGCTCATGGCAGGCAGTCAACTAGTATTTGCTGAACACAATGGCTAAATGACACATTAAAAAAAAAACTTGAAAATACCAAAAAAAATATCATGTATCATCTCTTTATCTAAATAAAATCATCATGGAAGTTTTACATAGTTAATATCTTTATATTGCTATTTCCAGTCTTCAAAAGACAAATAATAATTTCATGAAGTTTTAGAGAGAGCACAGCAATGTTTGAAGGATGATTCAGAACTGGTATTAAATTGTTTGTGCAAATATTATTCAGAAAAAGTAAAGGTAATTCTTTTTTTCTGTAAAAACTTAAATCATCATACCCAATGAAACCTTTATTGTAACAGTGAATAAGTAATACCATGTAAGGGAAGTTTGTTTTTTTCCTTTCCTTCTCCCTGTCCAACTTTATGGAGCTAATAAAAGAACGTACAACATTTTGCATCAAGAAGAGAAGTAATGAAGATAAACTAGTAACAAACAAAACAATGGATTTTTTGGAAGAGCATTCTTCCCCCAGTTTTATTTTAAAACACATATGTTGTAGGTGACAACAGGCCAATGAAACAAAAAGGGAAAAGAGGTAACTAATGAATGAACAGCATTGGGAAGATAGTGAGTATATTCTGAAAGAGATGTTCCATTTTCCTTAACAATGATTACATGTATTTTGTTACTCTGAAAGAGTTTAGAGGGAAAAAATGGAAGATTAAGGTAGTTTAACTCTTCAGGTAAAAATATTTCCATTTACATGCTCCAAATTTTATAGTACTCTAATATTATGGAACTATGCTAAAAATCTCACTAATTATCAGCTGGCCCATCAATATATCCAATAATTTTCACCTAAAAAATACAGTCACTTCTTGAAGACAAAATGGCAGAGAAACACAATGAGGTCTCCTATTATAGGTCTTACAAAATATCTTGCTGTACATTTTACTTCATCAGTACTTAATGTTACACCACTGACACATTCTACCTTTAAGAAAGAATATTAAAGAGGGAAGAATGCTTGCTCTCCAAACAAAAAGGATATGTATAGAAAGAAGAGTGACCCAGGATCTGATTTATAAGAGAGATCCAGAATAAAGATAGCCATACTCACAGAGAAAGATGTACCATGGCCCAAGGTACGTAAGTTTCACACTTCAGTCTAGTCTTAAAAGGTTATACCAAAGAAATGAGCATAGATGTAGCTCTTCAGGTTTTTATTTCAGATGTGAATATTGACAAATCTATGCATAATCAAAATTGTTGCTTTTAAATAGAGTGCTAGCTTCCTTCTGCCAACTATTCTATGCCTGTCAGCTTTTAGCTATGGAGCTCTACCAAAAGACAATGTTTATTTAATGTTTTAATGTGCTTCATGTAAAGTACATTTCATGTATAGAACATGTAAAGGAAGACTTTAGGACTAAATAGCTCTGGTAAAAGGCCCTCTTAAATCTGTCTTGCCTGTGTGTTAGGATGGAAGGCACATGTAGAGAAGCTGGCAGATGTGTTGTATAAGCATGTGGGCGTTTAATCAGTGCTTAATAATAATGGTAAGTTTGATTCGTGTTTGTCATTTTCGGCAGAGCAACAGAACACATTTTTCCAGAGCAGGATGAAGCAAACATATTACAAAAATGAAAATGCAGAATTGAAGATGAGTTGAATAATCATTGTATTCATGCAATTTATCCATCCTTTCTTTCATATAAAATATGATTTCATTGAATTTTATTTTGGCTAAATGATCACAGCTTTAGTTTTAAATCTCAGAGAATATATGAGATGATTTGTTTGTATTTTTTAAAACACTGGGGCTCCAGGAAAATACGGTAACTAAAAAATAAAGACTTCATCCTAGTATTCTTATTGGAGCCATTAGACTCAATTTGTAGTGATAACAATAAAAAATCCTTTAAAGAAATAGTGCCTTGGTAATAAACATACTTTGCACTTTAACTCAGGTACAATTGTTAAATGTTATTTTACAAAAATTCCATTGCTATTAATACAAATTATAGCAAATATGCATTGCAAACATATGAGAGATGAGGAAGAAATATTGAATTAATTAATAAAACAAATCAAGTAGTGAACCTTTTAGAAAACCTCAAAAGGGAAACAGGGAAAGAAACATCATGATTTGTTACCAGACTACAGCATACTAATAGTTTTTACTCTGTTTCAGTCAGTTAATCCTAGAACCAAGGATATTTAATTCTTAAATCATATTAGAGATATCTCAAAGTTAAAATATGCAATAGAAAGGTTTTTTTTACTAATGTAATTAAAATCCACTTTAATATCAGCTGAGATTCAGGAAGTGATTATAAACCTGCTCCCTTGCTCAGAGGACACCATGGGAGCCTTATACCCTGGGACCTATGAGGTTTGATTCTGTTCTAGTCTCTAGCCTAGCTGTACATTTATTTCCTGAAGCCAGAAATGCTGGGACATAGGCTTAAGGCCTGATTAAGTGGAGATAGCTATATAAGCCTTTGATTCCACATCCGACCCCCTCCAACTCCCCACATTATACCAGACTATTATCACCAAAGAACAGCTACCCCTACCCGCCTTCTTTCAGTACCTAGAAGATAACCTTGAGTTGCTTTTCTCCATCCAGATTTGAATCACTAGCCTTGACTCAGAATTTGAACCAGACTCTGAGCCTCTACATAAATTGTGTTTGATGTACCAAAAGACTAACAATAAAGAAGCGTGAACTGAAGTAAATAAAGTCTTCTTCTGCAGGCTTGTCATGTCTAACAGCTAATATTTAAAAAGTCTCAACAAATTCCTGCCCAGGGAAAGTTAATTTTGGCAGTGTTAAGTCTATTATTTGATTCTCTTTATTAAAATTAAGTAATAAAATATTTATTTGAATACCTATTATGTACAAAGAACTTTCTTAGATTCAATAAGGAACACAGAAAATAATAATTCTGGGTCCTGCCTTTAAGCTGCTTATATTTAATTAGGAAAACAATTCTCAGTAAAGAGAATAGGCACAGCACAGAGAGAATGACCTGGCTTTTCTTGCCTGTATTAGTCAGGGTTCTTCAGAGAAACTGAACCAATTGTGTGTGTGTGTGTGTGTGTGTGTGTGTGTGTGTGTGTGTGTGTGTGTGTGTGTGTGTATACATATGTACAGAGAGAGGTTTATTTTAAGGAACTGGCTCATGTGATTACAGAGGCTAATAAGTCCCAAATCTGCAGGGTAGGCTAGCAGACTGGAGACCCATGAAATAGTGCAGCTGGAGTCTGAGTCTGGAGGCAGAATTTCCTCTTCCTCTGGGGACCTCCACCTTTTTTCTCTTATGGCCTTTACCTGATTGAATGAGGCCCATCCTCATAATGGAGGGTAATCTGCTTTACTCAAAGTCTATAGATTTAAATGTTAATCTCACCTTAAAAATAATTTCACAGCATCATTAAGGCTGGGATTTGACCAAATATCTAGGTACTATGGACTAACCAAGTTGACACATTAATTAACTATTACATTGCCCTTTGCAAGAAAGGTCAGTAAATCTGCTTTTAATTAGGCGTTAAGATTTTTCTGCAGCCAGTGACAAATTATAAGCTACCAGTTATTTCACTCCTGAGAGCTGCAATTCCTCTCAGTTTGGATGATCTGTGCCTTTGTGTCCCTTTTACTGATGATCAAACAGCCTGGTTTGGGAATCAACCCTTCTTTTGGGAGAAGTGGAGGTGCCAGAACTTATGTGGTCCTGGTTCAGATGTCAGGAGCTATGAGTATAAGCTTTCTGCTTAGCTTGTCGCCTGCTGAGTAAGCACCCCTCCTGGGGAAAATGCTGGTGGCCTTCTAGCACTATGTATGGCATTTCTTTCTGCCAGTGTTGTTTGCAAGCCAGCTCTGAGTTTGGGCCAAATTGCCTGTGAATTTTTTTCTCTATTTTTGAAAATTTTATTCTTTCTGTCACTTGACAAACTGAATCTAGGCTGGGAGTTCCCAGGAAGGCCCAGGTCTCTGCAATCATGATGAGCATCAGCGAGGCCACAGGAGAAGACAGATGATAATATATTAGAATCTTTCAGTTCAGGATTTTAAAACATTTTCTGAAGAACTTTTCATCTTTTTTAAGGGACGCTTCAGATTTCTATATGGTTCAATCAAAAAGATCTTTAGGAGGAGAGAAAAAGCCCAGCCTCATCAAGAATATATCACGGGTTTGTCTCTCTCCCAGCATGGCCACCAATGCTGCTTTTCTTTATTCAGTTAATTGGCTTAGGACTGCTGCTTTGGTTTAAAAGAGAAACATAAAGAACTCACTATTAAGCAGGTCAATGAGAGCATGACAGTGAAAGTAAAGTCAATGTCAGAAGGCTTGGTATAGTTAAAGGGGCCTTATTTGGATGAAACTCAGAATATACCAGTATGAGATTCATATTGTTGGGTAGGATTTTTAAATTTGTAAATAAAAAGTGTAAAAGGAATACATACAATGGAATTCAGCCTTAAAAAGGAAGGAAATCCTGTCCCATACTACAACATGGATGAACCTTGAGGACATTATGCTAAGTGAAATAAGCTGGTCACAAAATAACAGCTATTATATCATCCTACTTATATGAGGTAATTCAAGTAGTCAAATCCATGGAGACAGATAAAGTAAAAGGGTAGTTGCCAAGGGATGGGGAGTTATTGTTTACTAGGTATGGAGTTTCAGTTTTGCAAGATGAGGAAGTTCTGGAGATATGTGGCACAAGTGAAATTACTTAATGCCATTGAACTGCACACTTAATAATGGTTAAAATGGTAAAGTTTATATTATGTATGTTTTACCACAATATAATATATTTATGGGGCGGCCAGATGGCTCAGTTGGTTAGAGTGCGAGATCTTAACAACAGGGTTGCCTGTTCAATTCCCACAAGGCCCAGTGAGCTGCGCCCTCCACAACTAGACTGAAGACAACAAGCTGCCCCTGAGCTTCCGGAGGGGCGGCCAGATGGCTCAGTTGGTTAGAGCGCGAGCTCTTAATAACAAGGTTGCTGGTTCAATTCCTGCATAGGATGGTGGGCTATGCCCCCTGCAACTAAAGATTGAAAACAGCAACTGGACTTGGAGCTGAGCTGTGACCTCCACAGCTAGATTGAAGGACAATGACTTGGAGCTGATGGGCCCTGAAAAAACACACTGTTCCCCAACATAATAAAAGCAAACAAACTAACAAAAAAGAGCTGCTGAAGAACTGCTCGCACACCACATTAAAGAAAAATGTTTGTAGAAAATAAAATAAACATCACCCATGATTCTTACCACTCTAGCACACTACTATTGTGCTTTCCTTCTGGTGTTTTCTTCACCATGTATATTTTTATATAATATTTATTTCCTTCAGGTCATTGTGAGGTCTTTGTAATTTTAAAAATCTATACTGCTAGCGTCAAAAACTGCTTTCTTCATTTCTTTTTAATTTTGGAAATAATGTGATGCTGAATGTCTTTGTGCTTATAACTTTTTATTATATATATGTATTAAGATATAATTGACATATAACATTGTATTTGTTTGGGGTGTACAACATACTGATTTGATGTAAGTATATTGTAAAATGATTACCACAATAAGTTTGGTTGACATCCATCACTACACAGTTACAAATTTTTTTCTTGTAATAAGAACTTTTAAGATCTACTCTCTAAGCACCTTTTTTTTTTTTTTTTTTTTTAACAAGCAAAGCTGGTGTTTTGTTTTGATTTGTTTTTAATTTTATTGGGGAATACTGGAGAATAGTAGGTTTCTCCAGGACCCATCAATTCGAAGTCGTCTTTCAATCTAGTTATGGAGGGCACAGCTCAGCTCCAAGTCCAGTTGCTATTTTCAATGTTTAGTTGCAGGGGGTGCAGCCCACCATCCCATGTGGGAATTGAACTGGCAACCTTGTTGTTAAGAGCTCGCACTCTAACCAACTGAGCCATCCAGCCGCCCCTCTAAGCAACTTTTAAACATACAATTAAGCATTGCTAACTATAGTCATCATGCTACACATGACATCCCCTAGACTTATAATTGGAAGTTTATACCTTTTGACTACTTTTGCCCATTTCTCCCACCACCTACCCCCTGCCTATGGCAACCATCAATCTGTTCTCTGTGTCTATAAGTTTGGTTTTTTTCCCTCAGCATTCCACATGTAAATGAGATCATACATTATATTAGTCTTTCTATGTCTGACTTATTTCACTTAACATAATGCCCTCAAGGTCCATCTGTGTTTTTGCAAATGACAAGATTCCTTCTTTTTTATGGCTGAATAATATTCCATAATATATATGCCACATTTTCTTCATCCATTCATCCATCGGTGGACACTAGGTTTGTTTCCATGTCTTGGATGTGGCAAATAATGCTGCAATAAACATGGGAGAACAAATATCTGTTTGAGATAGTGATTTAATTTCCTTTGGATATATATGCCCAGAAGTGGAATAGCTGGATCGTATAGTAATTTTATTTTTAATTTTTTGAGGAACCTCCATACTGTTTTCTACAGTGTCTACACCAATTTACAATCCCACCAACAATGCACAAAGGTTCCCACTTCTCTATATCCTTGCCAACACTTGTTATTTGTCTTTGTTGATAACAGCCATTCTAACAGATGTGAGGTCATATATCATTGTGGTTTTGATTTGCATGCCCTTGATGATAGTGATGTTGAGTACCTTTTTATGTACATGTTGGCCGCTTGTCTTCTTTGGATAAAAATGTCTTCTCAGATCCTCTGCCCACTTTTTAATTGGATTTTTTTCTTTTGAGTTGTATGAGTTCTTTATATATTTTGGATATTAACCCCTTATAAAATATGATTTACAATTTTTTTTCTCATTCTGCATGTTGCCTTTTCATTTTGTTGATGGTTTCCTTTGCTGTGCAGAAGCTTTTTAGCTTGATATAGTGCCACCTGTTTATTTTTGGTTTTGGTATCAAATCCAAAAAAAAAAAAAAAATAATAATTGCCAAGACCCATATTAAGGAGCTTACCCCTAGATTTTCTTCTAAGAATTTTATGGTTTTTGGTCTTACGTTCAAATCTTATCCATTTTTAGTTAATTTTTGTGCATGGTATAAGATTCATTCTTTTCCAGTTTCATTCCTTTCCATATCCAGTTTTCCAAACATCATTTACTGAAGAGACTGATTTTTTTTTTTAGGATAATTTCTTTTTTTTAAACTTTTTTCAGCCATCCATTTTGTTTATTGATGCCTGCTCTTGCTTTCGTATTATTCCCTACCTCTGTTACCGTCCACCCAACTGCCCCAAACCAGAAACTTAGAAGTCATTCTTGCCTCTTCCCTCTCATAGCAATTAATTTCAGTAAGTTCTATGGATTCACCCTCATAACTACCTCTCAACAATGTGCTTCCCAATGTCTCCCATGTCATGGCAGGTCAGCATCATCATTCCCTTTTACAACTGCATCAGCTTCTGAACCATCCTTTCCACCAGTTTACTTTGTGGAGGGTGACAAACTTCAAGAATGTTTAAGGAATGCAGAACAGTAAGGGATTACTAAAAGTTTTTATAGTTGCCATACTACATGTATGTATTAGGATAATTTCTTTTAATGGAATCAAACACATGATCAATTTTTAGCATTTGATACCATGTTTCCCTGAAAATAAGACCTACCCAGAAAATAAGCCCCCGTTAAGATTGTCAGCCAGACAGACACATTTAGTACATTATGACGATGTTCCAGAAGAAGATGACATGACTGTATTTGAATAAAGGTAGATTGTTGTACATGAAGAAATAAGACATCCCCTGAAAATATGCTCTAGTGCATCTTTTGGAGCAAAAATTAATATAAGACCCAGTCTTATTTTTGGGGAAATACGGTATAAGCCAGGGTCTTATTTTCAGGGAAACACAGTATGAACCAAATTGCTTTTCAAGAGATCTGTATGCTATCACCAAGGTACTATTATCATTTTGAACTAATCTCTGATGACATATTAAAATATATGCTAATGTAATATGAAAAAAATTGCATCTCATAATTTAAATTTGCATTCTTTTAAGTCGCTAGTGATGCTAAATTGTTAATATGTCTCTATGTGCCTCTTTATTAGCTATTTTCTCTTTAAAATGATCTTGACACATAATCTGTTGATATTTTATATAGTTTTTTGCTAATGCTTTGCATTTTGTTTACTTTTGAGACACATTAAAGTATTAAAATGTTATGTGTTCAGTTGTGTTAATTTAAATTTTATGGTTTCTTCTGCTGTTTCAAAGCTTAAAATTCTTCCCATTCTAAAACTTTAAAGACCATTTCATTCTTTTCCCTGTGGTTTTCTTGTGGTTTGATTTTGCGCAATCAGCTCCTCTTTCATTTGGAATTTACTGTGTATAGGACAAATTTTGATGGGTAGCAGCAGAGGAGGGCACATAGCAAAGTTTTAGAAGTTGAATTTAAAAAGAGTATGTGGAAAGCATAAGAGTAATCCACATGTCTGTGTGAAATGGTTGCACAAGGAATGAAGATATAATGAGAAATAGAGATGGTGAGAGGGAAGAAGGGGAGTGGCTGAAAGGATCTGATCTGATGCATCATGGCCTATTCTGGAGGTGGCACACACTGTCTCAAATGGTTCTTGGTTAATTGGAGGTAGCAGGACCTGGGAGCAGTTGCCCAGCTTTGAAGAGGAGCATCACTTACATAAGAAAGACTTTGCTAAATTAGAGAGATCAGATTTTGGAGCAGTGCCTATTGAGTGGAGCATGAGTGCTTACGGCATTATAATAATTTCTGTCCAAAATGAGATGGGATTTCTTCTTTGCCCATGGTAATTTTGTTCAAAGTGATTTAAATTATGTTTGCAAAAGGAAGGATGTTTTTCTAATTTCTAGTAAAATAATTGAGCTTTGCATTAGATATGCAGGTGTTATTAACACATATCTTTCTTATTCTTCTCTGAAACAGAAAATCTCGACAGTTTTCATTGCATTGTTCTTTCTCTAGGGTCTAGATAATATACACACATGCTCACTGCTGACCATTCAGTGAGGCTGCTTTTTAAAGGCAAGATCTTAGTTCATTCTTATATAAATTCTTATTTTCAAAGGATGCTCAAATAACAAAAACATTGGAAACAGTGGAACTTCAAAAACAAGAAAATTAAAAATTAGAAATGCATGCCTATGACAGGCCATGTTTTTGGATAGGCAGAATGCTGGGTATTTGCCATTGTGGGAACAATGTACTTTATTTATTAAATAAGAACACTTTTTAAAAATTGGATCATAGTGATTTTTGGATAAGGCTTGTTTTTTCTCCCCTCTTTCTCCTCTGTTACCTCTTGTGATATGAATCAAAACTTGCTAGGAACTGGACATAGCAGCATAACTCTGGATGAATGAGATAACAACTCATACTTGAGTAATATGCAAGAGGAGTCAAGGCTTTGGGGTAAGAGAGTTAAAAGGTTACAAAAGGATTTAGGGACAATAGGGGTAAGGAAGAAAAATTCCTGGGGAATGTTCCCTGCCCATTGGAAAGGGGTGGTACATGGTGCTCCAGAAGGGCCTATAGCTAAGGGCAGGAAGGAGCCTACAAAAAGCTTAGAGAGTTGAAAAGGTGAGAAAAGGTGACCCAAATTGCTAATGCTGTTCAGATAATGTTTGGGTTGAATAAAATGCTTGAAATTGAAATAAAGAACAGATCAAATATTGTCTGGGTGTCCCAGAATGGAGATTGGATAATACAGAATTTGTGGTGTACTGTACTATATATATATGATACTGTACCATATGCATATAATATAGTGTTGGGTTATATTTGTAGGAATTTCCTTGATCATCCTAATTCACTGATTGTTCCCTCTTCTGATCTCCTAAAACACATTATTTTTCATTGCTATTATCATATGACAACTCGTTTGCAGTTGTCTTGACTGTTTTTTATTATTATGTTGCTGTTGGCTACTATTTAACTTTTCATGATGGGTATTACAATATAGAAAATATTACACTTTTAGAGGACAGACAGACCTGTGATTTAGGACTGGCAATTTACCTCCTCTGGACATCAATGAGGTGATGCCAGGCATCTTTCAGAGATGTGGTGAGGATTCAGTGGGATAGCCTATGATAAGCTCTTACTATCTATGTGCCTGACAAAATGTAGGCCCTTGAGACCTTCATTTTATTTATATCCCTCTTTCCCCTTATAATTATGCCTTTTATTCCCAGATTGCCTGAAAACTCAGTTGGCAAGCAGCCTATTTTGTAGTTCTTGATATATTCTACAGTAGTCTAGTGCAGCACCTGACAGACTTTAGATGATTAATAGTTACTTATTGACTTGGTTTGAGATTACGATGGAATAATGAAAGATGTAAATAAGAAGCCCCAATTGCTTATAAATTTTATAATATTGTTTTAAAATTTTGTTCTTAAATCTATTTTTCTACAATAATTAAAACTTTAATATGATGACTTAAGAGTAAAATAGAATCACTATTGTTTGTATATAAAAAATTATAATCATATATCAGGAATATAGGTTCCTATAAAATTTCCTTATAGAAAATATTAGAATACATATTTAGTAGAAGTTTCTTGTTGAGGTTTCTTCTTAAGAATCACAGGAATACAAAAGAACATTTGTGTTATAGATTTATCTTTCCTTATTTGAGACCTCAGGACAAAGATATTGACACATGTGTTTTTTAATCACTAACCTAGTATTTTCAACAGTTTAGGGCATATGTAACAGGAAAAGGCAAAAGAAACCTTGAATTAATAATAATAATAACAGCAACATTAATAGCTACCATTTCTTGAATCAACTTTATGCCAGGTATTCATTTACTCTCAAAGCAATGCTATAAAATTTCTGGACAAGATGGTGGAGTAGGTAAATGCTGTGTTTATATCCTCTCCAGACCACATCAAAATTACAACTATATTACAGAACAACCATCTTTGAAAATTGCCTGAAGTCTAGCTGAACCAAAGCTCTACAACTAAGGACATACAGAAGAAGCCACCTTGAGACTGATAGGAGAGACAGAGATGCAAAATAGGCTAGTCCCAATACCTGCATGTGACTATTAAAAATCAAGAGGGATATCTCAGCTGTGGAGGTCCCCCTGAGGAGTGAGGCGTTCTAGCCCCACATAAGACTCCCCAGCCCAGGGTTCCAGTGCTGGGGAGAGAAGTCCTCATAACTTCTGGCTGTGAAAACCTGTGGAGATTGTGGCTGAGTGAGATGAGAGTGGTTGAACTCTCAGCAACTTCTGTTAAAGGGCCCTCACATGGACTTACTCACTGACAGACTCACTCACTCTGAACTCCAGCACTGGGTCAGCAGCTTGAAATTTACCATGGACATAAGGAGAGGAACTGAATGTCTGGCTTCAGGATGAGTGCTGGAGGGGCAGCATTCTCCTGGACAGAGGAGCTGGCAGAAGCCATTGTTTCTTTGTTGAGCTCTCTCCCCATCCTGGCATGCAGACACAGGCAGCCTTCATATCTGAGTATCCATTGACCTGGCTAATTCTTCGATCCCCTGTGCTGGTGATCCCCTGAGACTCCTCCCCACCCAACTTTCAGGCTCACCCAAGCCACTTCCAGTGGCTTTTTCATACAAACAGCCTGTCTTGCCTCATGATGCAGACTTTCCTAAACTCTCTCAAAGATTCACAAAACCCAAACAAGCAGCATTGGTTTTGGTATGTCCTGTAACTCTGGATGAGCAGCCCCAAGTTCAGCACTAGTGGCAGCCAGCCTTGGTTTGTGGCTCGGCCTCCCAAGGCACCTCCAAGCCCAGCATGGGTGGTGAGCATCTGAGAATTGCTTTGTGGCTCATGCAAGGTGGTCCTGGACAAGGCATAGACTGAGGCTTGACTTGACCTGCAGTGGGTCCCCTCCCAGGAGGCCGAGGGTCTAGCACAGCTGGTGGTCAGCTTCAGACTGAGCTGGAGCATCACCTGGTGGCCTCTAAGGATGACACACCCAAACAGAAGACTGTGCACGCATCAGAGCCCTGCTAAAATAAATTCTGTTCTGTAGAGTCAGCCCCTGCACCACAGTTCCTCCACAGTAGTCACAAAGAGTCCTCTCAGCCAATCAGCCCAAGAGTCACTCCCTCCTATTGTCATGCAAATAGCAACCAAGGCTCAACTACAACAGGAGGGCACACACAACCCACACAAGAGACACACCTGGAGCACCCAACTCTGGTGTCCGTGGGCCCTACAGCACACCTACTACATAAGATGACTACTAAGACCGGGAGACATAGAAACCCTATGTAAACATAGAAACAAACATAGGGGGGCAGCTAAAATGGGGAGATAAAGAAACATGTCCCAAATGAAAGATAAAAGCAAAGCTCCAGAAAAAGAACTAAACAAAATTGAAATAAGCAATTGACCAGACAGAGTTCAAGACACTAGTTATAAGGATGTCCAATGTTCTCAGGGAGAACTTCACCAAAAAGACAGAAACATAAAAATGGAGATGGAAAACATAAAAAAAGAATCAGAAATAAAGAATACAATAATTGAAATGAAGAATACATTAAGGGGAATCAACAGTAGATTAGATGAAGCAGAGATAAGGTAGCAGAAAATATCCAAACAGAACTGTCAAAAGAAAAAAGAATACAAAAATGTGAGGACAGTTTAAGGGGCCTCTGGGACAACATCAAGTGTACCAAGATGTGCATCACAGGGGTACCAGAAGGAGAAGAAGGAGAGCAAGGAATTGAAAACCTATTTGAAGAATTGATGGTGGAAAACTTACCTAACTTGGCAAAGGAAATAGATCTACAAGCCCAGGAAGCACAGAGTGTCCCAAACAAGATGAATCCAAAGAGTTCCATAATGAAACACATCATAATTAAAATGCCAATGGTTAAAGGCAAAGAAAGAATCTTAAAAGCAATAAAAGAAAAGCAATTAGTTACCTATAAGGGAGCTCCCATAAGATTCTCTACTGGTTTCTCAACAGAAACTTTGTAGGCCAGAAGGAATTGGCAGGAAATATTCAAAGTCATGAAAAGCAAGGACCTAGAACCAAGATTAGTTTACCAAGAAAAGCCATCATTTAGTACAGAAAAACAGGTAAAGAGCTTCCCAGACAAGAAACCACCAAACAAGTATTACGAGAAATCTTACAGGGACTTCTTTTAGATGAAAAATAAAGATAAAAAATATAAATAATAAAATGGCAGTAACTCAAAAATCTATCAACAATTACTTTCAATGTAAATGGATTAAATTCTCCAATCAAAAGACAGGGTGGCTGAATGGATAAGACAAGACCCTTACATATGTTGCCTACAAGTAACTCACTTCAGATCAAAAGACACACACAGACTGAAAGTAAAAGGATGGGAAAAATATATTTCATGAAAATGGAAATTTAAAAAAAGGAAAAGCTGGGGTATCAATACTTATACCAGATAAAATAGGCTTTAAAACAAAAGCTATAACAACAGACAAAGAAGGACCCAGCAATCCCACTTCTGGGTATGTATTTATCCGAAGAAACCCAAAATGCTACCTTGAGTGGAAGTGGGCATTCATATGTTCATTGCAGCATTGTTTAGATGTGGCGACATCCTGAGTGACCATTGATGGATGAATGTATAAAGAGTAGGTGGTACATATATACAATGGAATATTGCTTGGCCATGGAAGAGGATGGGTTTTGGGCATCTGCAGTGACATGGATGGATCTGGAGGGTATTGTGTTGAGTGAAGTATGTCAGATGGAGAAAGACATATACAATGTGATTTCACTTATATGTGGAATCTAAAGTACAAAATAAACAAACAAAACAGAAAGATACTCATAGATACAGAGAACATTTTGATGATTACCAGATGGGAGGGGCCTTAGGGGGTGGGTGAAAAGGGAAGGGATTAAGAAGTGAAAATTAGTAGTTACAAAATAGTCATGGGGATGTAAAGTAAAGCATAGGGAATTAGTCAATAATATTGCAATAGTTGTACGTGGTGTCAGATGGGTACTAAATTTCAGAGTGATAGACGAGAGGAGGTTTGGGGGGTAGGGTAAAAAAGGTAAAGGGATTAAGAAGTACAAATTGGTAGTTACAAAATAGTCATGGGGTGTAAAATAAAGCATAGGGAGTATAGTCAATAATATGGTAATAATTGTATAGTTCCAGGTGGGTACTAGACTAGAGGGATCACTTCTTAAATTGTATAAATGTCTAACCACTAGGTACCACTGAAATTAATTAAAAAAAATTGAATGTCAACTGCAATTGAACATTTTTGAAAGAGGGGAAAGGTGAAGAGGAATTAAAGGCTCAAATTTCTGGGTATAAAACAAATAAGTCATGGGAATGTAATGTACAGCACAGGGAATATAGTCAATAATATTGTGATCACATGGTACAGTGTCAGATGGTTGCTGGACCTATCATATACACCTGAAACTCATATAATATTGTATGTCAGCTATATTTTAATAAAAATCTTATATTTTTATATGTTCTCACAGAACCCTAAACTCAACATTTCCAAAATAAAATTCATTTTCCTGATGTGCTTAGTATTGTATCAGTCTCTGCCATTAGCAGATGAGACAGTTGAGTCACAAAGGATTTGTCACTTGCCAAGTTCCTACTAGCTGGGAGGTGAGGATGTATTTTCCACTAAGCAACATATAAAATGAGCTGTCGCTGGAGGATGAGAGTTTGCCTGAGACACATTCAGGTTAAAAAAATTCTTTGGATCCTCTATTGAAAGTGAACACCAGATTAAATATGTAAAAGAACAGAAACTGAGCAAAGAATGATTAATACCACAATGTAAGAATATGGAATTCCTCAGTCCCCACCCTCTTGCCAAGAACAAAAAAATCTGAATTAAAAACAAAACAAAACACTTCACTGTGAAAACAAGCAATTGTAAAACTTATCAGCATGGGAAAATAAGTTATTAGCCCACTCTACAGTCCATAGTATTTTGTGAAGAGAAAACATAATCAGTAGGAAGATTATAGCTGAGCAGTTTTATTAGATTACAGCTAATGGCCCTATAGTGACAGCAGGTACTACTGAAATGCTACCATGGAACTTGAAGTAGAGATATGAAAAGGCAGGTAATGTGAAGTTCTGAATGGAAAGAAAGCCATGGAGAGCCCTATTTGGTCAGAAATAATGGAAAGAAGAGAAGAGACTCCTGTGGATAGACAAAAGAAAATAAACACCCTTATTGAATGAGAGGGCTTCGGATACTTCCCCAGTTTGTAGTTTTTTTGAAAGAAAACACATCAGAAAATCATAAGACAAAGCATAAAGTATCTAAACCATCATTCACAGTGATTTTCACCTTGCTTTTGGGATGTGGGAGATATATATATATATATATATATATATATATATATATATATATGCCTTTAAAAAAATCAACTCCATCTAGATGTCATGTTCTCAGCTAATGTGGCATACATATGCTTCATGATATGCAGAATTAAAGACATGATGTTAAAAATGAACTTTGCAATGTTATCATATAATGGGAGATATTTATATGGGGAAGATCTTAGAGAACGTCAGTTCTGATATCAGTTAACATACAAACAGAAAGAGGAGTGTGTAATTCTCTAGTTCTTTGCTTCTGTTAAAGCTTTACTGATCATTCTCTTCTCCATTTATGAGTTTTCTTACCTTCTGTTATGAGTTAAATTGTGTTCCTCCAAAATTCATATGTTGAAGTTCTATCCCTGAATGCTTCAGAATATGACTGTATTTGGGCCTTTAAATAGGTAATTAACTTGAAAATAAGGTCATATGGGAGGGTCCTAATCCAACATGACTGGTCTCCTTATAAGAAGAAAAGATTAGTGCACGCTTGCACACAGACAGAAGATCATGTAAAGACTTCCCTCTGCAAGGCAAGGAGCGAGACCATGGGAGAAACCAAGTGCCCTAGCAAATTCATATACCTTCTAAGAGAAGGTATTCCTCAACAGTTTCCCCTCAACTAAGGGTGTTTGTTCCTCAACTTTCTTTCAGAGGTCTCATCACTTCAATTGCCCCAGGTGTCACCAGTACTAGATTATTCAAATAGATATCCAAAGTCTCCACTTAGCTACTGAGTTCCAGTTCCATATACAGAGGGTGCCAAAAAAATGTATACACATTTTAAGAAAGGAAAAAATCTATTAAAATTGTAATACACAATACATATCAATAACAAAAGATGAATACCAGTCATGTTTGACTTCTGCAATTACAAGAGGTGCTCAAAGTGGTTACTATCAGTTTCCAGACACTTCTGATTATAGCGAACTACTGCTTGAACAACGTTGACCAAAGTGTCCACTTGTATACATTTTTTTGGCACCCCCAGTACAGTGGTAACTCGGTTTTCAAACATAATCCATTTCGGAAGACCATTCGAGTTCTGAAATGTTCGAAAACCGAGGCATGGTTTCCCCATAGAAGGTAAGGCAAAATGGATTAATCCGTTCCAGACATTTAAAGTAAACCCCTAAAACTGCAAATTTAGCATGAATTTTACTAACTAATGATACCATGGATCCATAAAATTTACAGCATTCGTAAACCGAAATGTTCATCAACAGAGATGTTCGAAAACCGAGGTACCACTGTATTTTAGTTGCCTGCGGGACTGTTTCACATGTTTGTCACTTGTATGAGCTTAACCAGCACTCTGAACTCAGTATGTTTAAATAACTTGTGTGATGAGAAAGGTTTATCATATCACTTTTATCTAGTCACCTAGGCTTCAGACTCTAAAGCCATTTAAAATTTTCTCTTGATGCTTCTCACAGATTAGCAGTTATCACCTTTCATTGCTGTTACTTTTTTTCCTTTTCTTTGGCATTCTGTCTGCCTTGACTTTGGTAAGTCCTGTTGTACATTTTTTCCTAGGCCAGTCTACAGTAAACTCCTAACTGGACTCCTGCTTCTAGTCTTATGTGTAGCCATGCATGTTGCACTCAGCCAAAATAATCTTCTGTCTACATATTCTTTTCAGTCTTTGAGGCTTTCCCCTGCCCAGAGTACTTAGCCTGCTCTGAAGGCCCTGTAGCATTTGATTCCTGACTATCCTTGCCACTCATTATTCCCCATGTGTGCCCTTCACTCTAATGAGATGCGTTTACTTACTGCTCTGAGCATGACTGTGTTCAGTCAGTGAGTAGTGATTATCTCCTGTTTCTGCCTCACTGTTTTTGCTCAAGCCATTTTCCTTTCTCAGAAATCCCTTCCATTTATTGAATCTTACCCAGTCTCCAAAGGCAATTTCAGATCAAATTCCTGTGTGAACCCTTTTTCAAAGACAGCAGTGAGATGATCTGCCTCCCTGAACTTCTATATCCTATCCTGTTTCTCTATCTTGATTAGCCAAATGCTAACCTACCTTTGAGCCAAATGCAATGCTCCATACCAATAGCCATCTCTTATCTCAGGCTATAATCACACCTCTCTTCTTTTCCTCTCAATGTGATATATGATATTTCCTTGAGTTCCATTTTAAACTGTCTTTGGAATATATACTTTGCTTTTAACAAGAGGCCTTAAATGCATAAGGTCTGGCTCATGGCAAGCTCTTAATAAATATCAACTATTAATCATAACTATTAATAATATATCATATATAATATCAATATACTATTAATATTACATAACATTAATATTATATAATATGATAATTATGTATAATGATTATATAATGTATATAATTAATTATAAGCAAATAGAACATTATGCCATTTATAGTTCATGGCACTCAAATGTTGTCATTAAAAAAAACACTTTTGATTATTAGTTATACTTTGGGGGTAAGATATAACTTTCCTATTAGATTTTATTCCTCAAGTCCGAGACCTTTGCCTTAAGTTGTTGTTTTTTTTTTTTTTTTTTTTTTGGCATAGAACAATACTTGGCATAAAAGAAGTACTCTGTAAATATTCTCTTTTCAATGAAAATAAATGTAGGAATTCTTAGGAAGACACATGTTTCCATCAATAAATTGATAAACCTGAAGGAAGAGCTTACTGTTTAGTAGTCCTTTTTCTATAAACGCAGGAACATCTGCTTTTGGTTCTTAGGGAGACTTTTTGCCTTTACATTTTTACAGACTTGAAAAATTGTTGTGCTCCATAAATATCCCAATATGAGTCATTTGCTTAACCAAACAGCTGCTTACTCATTAGCCAAATGCTCTTCATTTTAAGTCATACACTTAAATGAATTTTCTTCATTGCCTCTCTCCTTCTTCCAGGAGCCACAAAGTGATAGATATTTTTCTGGAATACTAAAGAGCTACAGGTTTATCGTTGAGATGGGGAATCTAAACTTCATGAAGTCACAAGAAACCATCCTAGCTCAAATTAATAAGCTGTTTTTATATGCTTTTATTGTCCCACTAACACACACAGTGCTTCATCTCTCATTCCCACCTCTCTCCATATACATCTAAAGCACCGACTTCCCATTCAAATTCAGCCTGCCAATTCTCCCATTTAGGGCACCTTGCAGGTCTTTCCTTTTTTTCCCCCCTCCTGTTATCACCTTCTGCCTATTACCATGTTTCCCCGAAAATAAGACTGAGCTGGACAATCAGCTCTAATGCATCTTTTGGAGCAAAAATTAATATAAGACCTGGTCTTATTTTACTGTAATATAAGACCGGGTTTATAATATAATATAATATAATATAATATAATATAATATAATATAATATAATATAATATAATATAATATAATATAATATAATCATTTGCAATTTCTATCCCAGACAACTACTGTTCAACTGTCTGCAGTGACCTGGGTTTATGAATTTTATTTCAACTTAACAATACTCTTTATTACACACAAACTCATTTATAGCAATGGATATTTGGTTCACATTATTCTGTTCCATCTCAGAGAGGTAATTCACACTTTTAACCTTCTTTAAAAATGGGGAACATCATCAGTAGGTCCTTTTTTGGGAAGAAAATGAACGTCTAAATATTTTGGAAGAAGCCAGAGAACAGAACTTTAACTTCTAGGAAGATCAAATGAGAAGAAATACAGTTCTCCAGTTTCCATTTAGAGTATAGCTATTCTCAGCAGGGTTCCAATCTGATGTGGATTTTTTCCAGGCTGCAGAGGACCTCTCAAACACCCAGTGCTAACATTGAGTTGTTGTGCATTCAATATGACTGTACATTGTTGAAAATAACCAGTTGTTAAATCACTTTTATACTGTTGTCCTGAGTCCTCTGGGTCCCCAGACTTAGCACTGTGATACCCTGCCTCCCACAAAAATGCCCTATAGTTTAGCAACTAACAAGTTAATGCCTGACATGAGAGGGCTTACCACCACCAGGCTCTAGCTAAGCAGAGACATTCTGATTGGTTACCAGTTCAGTGTTTTGAGTATCACCCTGAAAAGAGCATTTGTTTCCAGGTAGGTTAGATATTAGTAATATTCTGGAAAGAAATCGGAATGTACTAGCTTTGAGAAGGAGGGCATTCACCTCCCTAGGGTGTGTTTTCCTCATCTGTAAAATGGTGGGGTGCCTTGGCTTAGTTTTCAGAGTAGGTTCCTCAAGAGGAGACGTGCTGATGAGAATCTGAGCCCCACTTCAGGGGCAGACGCTCCTCTTTATCTGTCCTCACTAAGATCAACCCTACCCTTTAGTTTGCAGAATGATTTTGAAAAATGTGTTTTGTTGCTTCAAAAAAAGGTTGAAAACCACTGACTTAAATGAATGCTAATCATTTATCCCATTTTAAAATTCTAAAATTTAATTATGAAGATAATTATTAAAAAATTACATCTATATAATAATAGCAAATACTTAATATTGTGTTTACTCTGTTCCAAGCATTGTTCCAAGTGCTTTACACATTTAAACTCACTTAATCTATAGAACAACACTATGAGTTAGTGTTATAATTAGTATAATAATTATTAAAGTCTAAAAAGAGGATGCTCAAGATATATTTATTTTCACTTTTATAATTTCACTAGATATAGTTGAGGTCATAATTTATTCAGAGGTAATAATCCTATAATTACTATTTAATTATACATCATGATATTGCCTTATGTGCTATAATTAAAGATTTCTAGACATATTTTTAAGAGCATTGTGTCCTTAACTCTTGGGTTCCACTAGACTAACAGAGTAGCAACTGTGCATGTGTTTTCTCTATGGCTTGTACTTTTTGTTTCTTCACTTTCAACTAAGATCTGGAAATCAGGTTTTGACAGCAGTCCGAGGACATCGGTCCAGGTAGCTCTAAATGTGCTTGGGACTTTTCTGAGTGCCAGTTCTTGATTCTCACTAGTTACTGGGATGAACACTAGATACAAATATGAGCATGAAATTCCTCATTGCTGTCCTTTTTATGGAAAAGACCTCAGACTCCCTGTCTGTTCCACCCACCCTCCACTGTAGAGCTTTTTAGGTCCTTGGGTGCTCAGTTATCTTGTGGTATTTCTGTCATCAAAATGCTTCTGGTGGGGACAGAGGGGCCTGGCTGTTGTTCCCTTGATCAGTGAGGCTTGGGTCCATGCTGGCAGACAGCACTGTCTTTTCTGAGTCCAGCAGAGGTGGGAAATGGAAACTAAAGCTGAACAGAATGAGAAAGAGGTTACAGGGGCTCCTGTGTTTTAAATTGGCAGAGCACACAGGAGAGGGACTACACTGACTCCTGCCGCTGCTGGGGCCAGGAATTGAGTCTATGAGCAGCTGGATGTCAGTGGAAGAGAAGGAAGGCATACTATCCACTGGAGGTGTCTACACAGAGGCAGTAGGACAATTTGCTCAGTATGATAAATGAATTGAACAGGATGTGTGGATGACCAAATGGGCTCTATGCAGCATTAACCACCCATCCCAGATTTCAACTATTCTCTTCTACTGATCCCAAAAGTATACTTTGACTTATTATAGTCATGATTTTAGGATAAAAAGCTTATTTTCTGAATCTCTAAAGTACCATCCATTCTGAGATTTATGATTTTTACGTGATCTCTTGCTCAGACTTTCTCATTAAATATTTATATGATTAGAATTATATTGGATTCTCATACATTTGTATTTGTATATTTCCCTCTCTATTTTTGGTGGTGGGGGTGGTAGAGTTGAAAAGAAGGGGGATGAAACATTGTTGTTTTATATCAGGAGTCAAAGACTTAAGCTAGGGAGGAAGCTCTGTCAGGGCAATTTCTAGCATTGGCCAGTGGGAGCCGTGGCAAGCGGGGTCTGAGTCCTTGAAATCACACCTTAGAGACAGCCAGCTGAACTGCCTACTCCTACAGTTAGTATGCCTGGGAGACCCAGAGCCCTTTGGAGTCTCTTTTGGAGGCTTACAGCTCGAGCAGCCTAGAGATACTTTCTGGCAGGCATTGCCATGCTCCCTGCTCCCAGGGCTATGCCTGATTTAGGCTGAGAAAGTTAAAAATACACAGTGCATGTTTAAGCACATTCCTGCTTTAATATGTTAATATCACACTTACTCTCCAGACTAGGGCTCTAATATCTTATCCTACCCTTTTCCCCACAAAAAATAAAAATGTATTGTATGTAAACTCTTTCAGTGTAATTGTTGATTACCTTATAACTAACCACTTTAATTTTTTTGTTTGTTTGCCTTCACATACTTTCTATACTGAAGACCAGGGAAAAATGCATTTCTTTGTGATATTTCTCAAAATGACAAGCTGAAGAGATTTTATCTCTGGAGAATGGGCTTCTACATTACAGAGTACTCCTCTCTCCGATGGCTAATTCAATCATGTATTTCCACAATAAACAGGATAAATCGAACTTAAGAAGACAGTGCTTGCGGAAACGTCCTTTTACTTTTTGCAATTTCTTTCTATATGCCTTAAAAATGTTCACTAAAAAAGTTCCTACTTTATTGGTTTATCTTCTTTGATTGTTTTCCCCTATTTTAATGAGTAAAATAATTTTTTTGAAAAGTTTTCTTGTTTGGAACATCCTTGGCCAGGCAACTGTTTTGAAAAGTAGGAAGGCTGGTGGCCCTGCTTAGTCTTCTGAAATAAGTTATATATATATATTATATATAATATATATGATATTATATATATATAATGTATATATATGTGTGTGTGTATATATATATATATATATATATATATATATATATACACACATATATATATGAATGCACAGATCTATTAGTTTTCTCTTTATTTTTTTCAAAAATAAAAATTCACATAAAAGCTACCTATTTTAGTTAGGTCTCATTGTTAGTACCCTATACAACATGGAAAAATAAACTGAACAATAGATACTGACATTGATAAATGCACAAACGTTTATAAAAGAAATTAAAATTTCCTTGTCATAACTATCAAGATTATTTAGCTGATAGTAAATAATCTTGAAAGACCTTTAAGGCCTATTTGTGAAAGGTGTGAGAAAATGTACCCTGGTAATTCGCAAGAGAATCCAACAATACTAAATCTGCCTTGATGCAGGTAACAGAATCCAGTGTCTAATTTGGCTCAGAATGGTTAAGAAGATAATCAAGTTAGTTTTCTGACTGGGTTGCATATAGGAAGGCCACTAAAGATCACAAAATAGCTTCACTCCTGGCAAAAATGTACAAACCCATTCCATTTGTTCACATTTCTGCCAGACCCCCATCTGGTCTTCAGAAGTAAGTAGACCAAGAACCAAAGCTAGTTTGTGCAAAGCCCACACATGCAGGGCCCACACATGCAGGACCCACACTGCACAAGTGATGCAAGTGGGAAAAAAATAGGAATCAACAGTGCAAGGGAAAGAAAAAGAAAAGGAGTTTGGAAACAAAATAAGACAAGACTCTTTTTGAATAATACAGAAGACTCTTAGAAAAGAAAAGTGACAAATTTTTATTCACATTAAATTTCACGGTAGAATGTGCTTTTTGAAAGAAAGTCATTGGCTTTAATCAATTGCTTTCTTTAATCAATTGCTGTCCACACATACGTGACAAAATCATCAGTCATTTAAAGCTAGTGTAATTGGAATGAAACCATCAAAATTTCCTATTCTTTCATCCTTTCTGTAAAAATCAAGAAGGGGAAGGGTGAGGGTGGGACATAATGGGAGCAATATTTTATGAAAGTGACAACATGCTTTGCATTTGAATTATTTTTCTGTTGGAGTTTCAAGTAAATTATTAGAAAGAAAGGAAAAGCTGTAAATTAGCCAAACAAGAGGGTGAGAGATTCCAATGGTCTAGGCTGGGAATGAATAGTTTAGCCGGGGCTCTATTGAAAACTCCTTAGAGATATAGGAGAGAATGAATTCAGTCTCCCTTCTCTCCTGATTACTGACTGAACTCTCCAAACTCAAGGAGCGGAGACTTCATTGAATCCACTCAAAAGCTTGTCATGTCGAGATGTTAAAAAGAAAAAGTTCTAGACTTTTATATCGCAGAAAATGCTTCTTTTTTGAATCACACTCAAAAAACAAGATATATTAGGTGGAGAGTAAAACATTCCATCTAAAAAGCCTGACAAGTGTAAGTAAGAGTTTACTTAAAAATATCATTTTCATTTTCCCTTTAGTTTGGTAAGAATGTGGTGAGTGAAATAAAAAGCTAAGGATGGAACCAGATAGACAATCTTCAGTAGTAAGACTATGTTTACTTTGTCAGTACATTCAGTGAGCCTGCTATTCTCCATTTGCTGCAGTCACCCTCTCCCCCCACAACCCCCAGTTGTCCACCCTTCCCTGCCTAGCTCTGGATGGTCAAGTGAAGCATTGGCTGAAGATTAAAGGGTGGGAGGGCAGACTGGTCTGTCTGGCCCGCTTCCTCCCAGTATAGGTGTTTCAGCAGTGGTCCCACTAGGACGGCAGCTCTTCCAGTTCTCACATGCTTCTGTAGCTCCCGAAGACCCAGGAAACACTGTATCTTCCCCATGTCTGTCCCTTCAGGCCTAGGATGGTGATTTTTTCTCACTGTTTTTATTTCTACATAATTCAGCCTCTCTGATTACTTTCTCTTAATCCTGCCCACTGCTCTGTAAATAACCCGTTCCTTAAATTCTCATTTTAATCCTTTGAAGTGAGGTCTCTTTCCACGGAATTTTGACTGGTACAGTGAGACTAAAAATACCTCAAACCTGAGAGAAACTATGTGACCTGCAATTTCTAGTTGCAAAAAGCTTAGGTGATTGCCACTATACAGAGGAGGACAGACCATTCATTGTTTATAAAATTCCAAGACAAATAGGCTAATAGAAATTCCAGGTACAATTTAAAAGCCAAAAAGATCTGAAGAAATGAATCAGAATCAACTAGGATTAATTATGTTAATCATGCACTTTCATAATTACCTGAACCACCTGCTACTAAATTATATATTCCAAACAGACTTTCAAGAATTGTTCAAAACTAAATTATGTGAACTCTTTAGAATGATTTATTAAAATTTAAGTAGGTGAAACCTACAATTATACGACTCATATACAACTTATAGATTCTAATATCCTATAAGAAAAAAATTGATTTGTTGCTTGAATATTAGAAAATTCACCTCATATTAAAAGGTATTGGAAGTTAGCAGTCTGCTTTTTCTGCGTCTGACATGTAAATATTTACCTTATCATATATTAACCATCGTCTGACAGGTAAATGTTTACCTTATCATATATTAACCATCGGTAGACTATGTCCAATATTCTGCAAAATGTCACTGCTCACAAGAATTTTCTGCCCTTAAAATAGACAAAAATATTATTTTAGAAAATATAAAAGGGTTTCATAGCTTTTGATTTTTTGAAGTTATGACCTTTTAGTTTTGCCCCTATTCTTTTTGTAGTGAGTGGTATTGTGGGTTAATAGCTACACTTGATCTCAGTCAAAAGGTTGAGAAGCCAGAGGGTTAATTACTCAATACACTCTTGACCTAAAATTCAACTAAGTTAAATTGAATTGAGGTTGTCACCAAAAGATTGTCACCAAGCTAAAGGGCTTGCGAAGCGCCTCTTCCAGGAGCTTGTGATTAATATGCATATATGGTCCATATAATTTCAGAAAAGGAAGGTCAAACAAACAAATCCTTTGTTACTATTTCATCCTATTTGTCGCATTAGCGATTGGTACTTTGATTTGAGCTGTCCTTTCCAGTCGTCACGAGTTCTTTGTGCTAACAGCATTGCCCCCTAGTGTTCTCTCGCTTTGGTGCATCGTGAGTAAAGGAAAAGAAAATTCCAAGATTTACTTTCAATATATATACTGTATTTATCAGTGTATTGCTATATGGGTGTGTAAGGTATCTTTCTGTGGATTAGACATTTTATCATATTTATCTGTTCTGATAAGATATTAAAGCTTGCTAAACTTGCATAATTTTTTTTCATAAATGAGTGACATAAGTTTAGATACCATTACATAATTTCTAATTTAATGAATTGAGAGACAAATTACCTAATATTTTTAGGTGCTATTATGTTAGGATATAACAAATGTCATATTAAAATTGAAGTCTGAAAAATACCTAACTTAAGTTTCTGACATTTTAAAATATATTTATCAATTTGATCTCTAGTTTTGGAAAATAGTAAAGATAGAGAGAGAATGGAGAGGATTTAAAAAATTTTGTATGTCTAATTTGGTTTTGTTTTATATTTTAATCAAGAAAATTATTTTAAAGGAGGTTCATTTTCATGAGATGTAAAAATACTATTTGGAGCTTTAGGGCATAGTGAATTTTAAAGAAAGTCTTTTTAATAGTATAGATGTAATAATTGCATATATCTGATAAAATTGAGATAATAAACTTTTCAGATTATTTAAAAATTGAAAATTCAGGAGGGATAAATTGTGTATCAGTGTTTTCCATAGTACAGTTCACCTACCACTGGTAATAAAATAAATTACTTTAGTCAATGCAAAGAAATACGTTTTTAATTATGTACTTATTTTTATGAGCAACAGTGAAAATATAACTGAGATGTAAAATCCATGATTTCATAGATATTAATATTTTGGTCTACCTTATACATGAATTATAATGTTCAGGCGCATATATTTTTTGACTTTGACTCTTATTAAAATGGATTAGAAATATGAATTTCAGTGCTTCTGAAAGCCTGGATTTTGCTGTTTCCATTCTTCTCGTGTCATTTAACATGTTCCACTGTCCAAGATAATTCATCTAAGATATAATTACATCTAGAGCAGTGCTGTCCAAATAGAAATTTAATATTCGCCATAAATATAATTTAAAATTTTATAAGACATTTAGAAAAGAAAAATAGTTGAAATTAGTTTTAATGATATACATTTTAATCCAATATATCAACACTGTTTTAACATGTAATCAATATTAAAAACTATTTAGGTGTTTACTTTCCTTTTTTCATACGGCATATGTGTACATTATACTTATAGCATATCTCAATTTGTCCTAATCGCATTTCAAATGCTCAACAGTGTTGAATAGTGAAGACATAGGGATGCCATCAGATTAAGGTTCAGTTTTTGGCAAAATATGCCACAGGCGGTGTTGTGTACTTAGATCTAGAAACACATCTGGTGGCTTTTTTATAATATTGGCAGTCATCGATTTCCATTGTCTAGATCTAATAATTCATTACAGGTGTAAAATGGTGATATTGGAATTTTAAAATTTCTTCTTTTATTTGATGGAATACTTTTACAAGAAGAAACATCTCCTCCTCTACTTGTTTTCTTGGAGTAGTTTGTATAGAGAAAGCAGAATAAATATTTATCTCTTCCCTTTATTTGTTAGTTTGTAAAATAATCATTTTGGTTTCCTCAAATTTTCAAGGATGATCAATAGTATTTTATCTTCAGTCTCTTTAGGAATTCATGAACTTTAATGCATTTGTAACTTCATTCATTGCAGTTACCACACTTATTGTTGTTCAAATTTTCTCACCTTTGGCCACTGGGAGCCTCTTTAACTTGATAACAGCAAAGCAGTCTTTAATATTCTCGGATCAACTTGTATATTTCCTGCCACAGACCTGTAATCAGCTATTTCTTCAACTAGTCCTTGATTGCTTTTAGTGGAAAATGGTATGTGGAGACCATGACTTCAGCACTGTTTCTAAGTTCTTTCAGAGGACACGGCTAAGAATCATTTAGTTTAATAAAGTACTGTGCATCATGAAATAATGATATTTCCTATTCAAATTCAACAGTGGAAGATTTTTTTTTCTTTTACCATGTCTTTTTCCCATGTCAAATAATCAGGTTTTTAATGACATCATTATAATTATTTGCTTTATCCATATACACACACAACAGTCTCAGAATAAATATTAAGACTACCCCGTAACTAAATGATTAAAAAAACAGATTAAGCTTCTTTGAAGTTGTTTTTATCCTTATGATAACATTCCACTTAGGACAAACAATCAAATCTCCGTGTTTTAAAGTCACTTGGAATAGTCCTCTTAGTATTGTTATGCCACCTACTGGATACACAGGCTCAGTTGTCTCATTTTGCTTTTTGATGTTTAGGGATTGCTTTATTTATATTTAATTTTGTTTTATAGTTATGTAAAGTTTTATATGACTCTAAAGGTAAATTTACAAAACAAATCTAGTTTCTATCCCTATCCCTTCAGTCTTATTTCCTTCCTCTATTTTTAGGTAATTGTTTTATTTTTAAATGTTGTGATTTATCTTTTCATTAATGTGTTTATATATATATATAAATATATAAAATTTACACATACATATTATATATTTTTTATTCCCGTCCTCTTAATTGGATAATTGGTAGCATATTTTGCAGACTTTTCTCCCCTGAAATAATTATATACATATTACTCCAAGTGGAGAAAAGTGTATATATGTAAAATAATATACAATAATTAATTATTACAATACAGCAGTAGTCTCCCTTATCCATGTGGGTAATATACAGAAGTTGCCAAAAAAATGTATACACATTTTAAGAAAGGAAAACTGATGGTTGCTAGATGGGAGGGGGGTGGAGATGAGGGAAAAGGAGAAGGGATTAGACAGCATAAATTGGTAACTACAATATTGCCATGAGGATATGAAAGACAGTTTGGGGAATATAATCAATAATGTTGTAAAGACTTTGTAGGATGTCACATGGACACATGTCTTATTAGGGAGACCACTCCATGGACGGTATGGATGCTTGACCACAGCACTGTACACCTGAA